>NC_044053.1:3439663-3624688 GCF_902167405.1 Gadus morhua
CCGTTTCTCCCAGAGCACTCCGGATTCGTAAGCTCAGAGGCGACGGACCAATTGACGGACAAACAGCTCCGGGACCCGGAAGAAATGGTCCGCATCCGTCTATACGGGCCTTAAAGGCCTTAAAGGCCCATTCACACCCTACGGTGTGACCCTACGGGCCTTTAAGGCCTTTAAGGCCCATTCACACCCACTGAGCTTTCGAATCCGGAGTGCTCCGGGAGAAACGGAGCAATACCACTGGAAATCGAGGCGGCAGTATCAAAAAGTCAGACCATTCGCGAGTAGTATAAGATCTGATATGTATGTATACATTGTATTTAACGTTTTATACTTATATTATACTATATAACTGACCTTTTTCATTTTATTGTTCCCCTGCTTTGGCAATGAGTTGTAACTGGTCATTTAACAACATTTTGAGGAGATAATCTGCGGGTTGATGAGGGGTGTCACATGCCACCGCCGCCTAGGCCTACACTTTTTGCACTTTTTTTTGCCGATTTCGGATGACACACAGCAAAATCATCTCTACAGATATAATGTTTGCGATTGTCGATGCCGTTAATTTGTGAAACGACAGTCACTGCCCTCTAGGGGATTTATTGGGTAACATCCATAACAACGCTGAAACCAGACAGAGGTATGAAGGGTAGTTCCGGAGGCAAAGTCTGGGGCGGACGGACGAATTTCGTCCTGATCCGGAGGTATGAATCGGCCTTTACGGCGTGCATTTCCACCGGGCGTGTTACGGCAGCGCAGCGCTGCCTTGCGAGCCAGCCGTATTCACGCGAGATCACGAGATCACAAGATCACGCGATAATCCTAAACCTTCCACTCCCAAAACTACTGCAATTAAATGCCACGCTTTGTCCTTCCGGCCATTGTCCTTATAAAAAGGATGATTTGGTACATAAATGACTTCATGTTGCGGAACTTTGACAATGAGTCTCTCGTCGTTCATGTTGCCGAACCTCTGAGACCCTTTGATTGATTGACTGCTGACCTGTGCCCTGTTCCAATACCCGTACTGTCCGTACTTACTAGCCAAATTTTAAGTACGTAGTACGTTTCAATTCAGATCTGGCGAAAAGAAGTATACTTCAAGGACCCGGATGTCGTACTCAAAGCGGGCTAATCGTGAAGTGTGGATCGAAGGACACTTTCCGTACTCAACGGCAGCCATCTTAGCTACGTAGCGGAAGAGGCGGAGCCAGGCTGAGCCAAAGTCGGCGAATTTTCCACATAGCCTGCATTAATAGAGTCATTTTGTAGTTTTTATAGTTTTTATAGCTTTTTATAGCTGCTAAGCGTAAAGAGTTCACCGTTCAAAGTGGGATGTTTATTGCGGGGGAGGAGCCGCGGCGGCAGTCGTGATCGTAATTTCCGGTTAGTGCACCACAGAGTACTCGATTTGGAACAGCACTCACATCTGAAAAATTAACGTAGTAGATAGTACGGATAGTATACTTCCTTTAAGTATACTCATGGAAGTACGGGAATTGGAACACGGCACTGGTGCCACCGGTCATGACGTAATATTGTTGATGTGAAGCTGTGATAGGCTACATGAGCTGAGTATATCAGGCCGGGGTTTTCAGGCACACACACAGACGGCAGGTCGGTATTGAAGTCCACAATAGAACGGTTAGTCCAACAGAAAGGTTATTCACACTAGGGTAATCCAAAGAATGGGTAATCCACAGGAAGGTTAAGTCCACGTAGGCAGTGATATGATGTTGGTAAATGTCAATAGTAATACTAAGCTAGTTAGCTCATGCTAATCACGATTTACTAGTATTCAATAGAATATGTTAAGGCACACAAACTAGTCCTCATGGGTGAGGAGGAAACTAAGGGAGAACTGTACTCACGAAACTCCATGACAGAGTGAAGAGGGAACAAACACCCAGTGCTTAAATAGGAAGTAAGTGGAAGTGGAGACCAGTGTACAGGAAATGGTTGATGGTGGATGCTCTAGAGTGAGCGTCGCCCTCTAGAGGACTGGCGACCCTGCACGGACGTGACAGAGTATTGTGTTTTATTTTGAAAATTTACCGGATGCTCTTTGGCTCTGATGCTCACTTGGGTTCTGCCTAACCACGCCCGTTACACTCTGAGACATTTTTCAGGTTTAATTTTTTTTTAGGTTTTCGGTGTAGCCTAATTCTGGCCCGCCTCGGTCACAACTGCGGGTAGCACAAGGTGCTAAGTGCTAGCCTTACTGCCTATCATTTGACAGAGTAGCCGGCAGGCTGCACTGTGCTAGCGTTGGTGCCGGTGTCACACCGAATTCTGCGACCCACCGAAATGTGTGACCCCAGGGAGCGCTGTTGTACATTTTCTGCAACATGCACGTGTGCATTATAACAAAAACATAAATAAAACATAAGATCTCCCCCCACCCCCACAGTATCTTTCTTTTCTTGATACTAACATTAATTCTAAACAGCATTTTACACAGTAGCCTGTAATGGGAAATGCTCAAAGGTAAATCAGCGTAATTTAACAATGACTGTAGCTTTTTATGGGTAAAGAAGCAACGGTGAAGGACTGTACTAAACGCCCTATCCATTGTATGGGTCTGTAAAGTGCTAATCAAATCAATCAAATGTATTTATTAAGCACCTTTAATAAAAAGGTAATTGGTTGGGGGGAGGTCTTATGTTTTATGTATGTTTTTGTCATGCTGGGCTTCAAACCCGTGCATATTGCAGAAAATATGCAACAGCGCCCCCTGGGGTCACACTTTTCGGTGGGTCGCAGAATTCGGTGTAACACTGGCGGTCAGAAGAAATAGCGGTGCTGTTGTCATAGATTTCACGTCACACATCCATGTATCTGCCTACTTAGTAATTGGTATGATGGTAATTTTTGGTATGATTTCGAGTTATCTATCACAAAAATATACTGGACTCTGAGGTTTTGCCAACTTATTGTAATCTGTTGGAAGCTAACGACGATAGCCATCAGCACAAAGTTACATTAACTTCGTATGGGTCAAGGGTCCAGAAATGAGATGTGTCTGGTGCAGTACGTTTGCTCTACCACCCAATGATCTCCCGGTCAACCAAAAATCTGTGGATTTTCAATCATATTTCCCGTTCAAATATTACTGATGGATTCAATGTTTCTTTTCCTTGAATCAGTTCCTGTCGGTCAGTTCGCCAAGGAGAGTCGTTCAGAATCCTTTGTTCGTTCGTTCGTTCAGTCGAGTTTCCGGTAGCGGTGAATCGAATCATGGAATGCACGGTTCTCAGTCAGTCAGACTCAGCTCCTTCCTCGTTCTCATTCTCAAACGATTGTGGAAGTCGGTCATTAATCGATATTATAAGTTTAACCAAACGCAGCAGGATGGGGGGATGTAGTTGAGGGCCACAGGCAAAAACATTATATCAGCAATCTTGTCCATGTGTGACCGGCTGAATCTGTGTTGTGTATTTTTCTTGAACAAAAATGTGACCCTGGATCTCAATCCGGAATCGGGAAATCCGACTTACATTTATTGTTTGCCGCTGAAGACAAATATAAAACAACAGCTTCCTTTCAGAAAGTGCCCTTAAACAATCCTCCAACTCCTCTTCCCAAGAGAATCGGAACAAAAGGGGCTACAGACAATTTTACCACCAAAATGTATGAAATAAAAGAAATAGAGACATACCTGGAGACAAATATAAAACAACAGCTTCCTTTCAGAAAGTGCCCTTAAACAATCCTCCAACTCCTATAGAAAGCACACAGAGGGGGAGGGGTACTAGCATGATTACACCAAGGTCAGTTGCATGCTAGCCTATCGTAATAAAATATAACGTTCTCCAAAACACTGAATCTATGCATTGATATTTACTTGACACTTCCATTAAACAATGAATAGTCAAAATAATTAATATAAAGAATGGTCAATCATAAGATGGTTAAAGATTTGATCACAAAATGGGGGGTAATGAATGCACCCACCTCCTCCCAACTATAAAAGGGAAGAGGGCACGGTGGACAGGAAACTTATGGGGTTCTCAGAAATGTGGGCGGGAGTACAGAAGGAGGTGGAGCTAAATCAAAGAACAAAATCGAATAGAAGGGGAACATAAGGCAGCTGGAAAGCTAAACTTCAGGTAAAAAAACGGTTAAAGGAAATTAAGGCAATGTAAAAAGCTGTTTTGTGTTATTATAACTGAAGGGATAATCCACCCTGTTATGTACAACATATTGGAAATTCCATTTGCCTAGAGAGGCTGAACATTTTCCAAATAGTGTCTTTGCATTGGCAAAAAATACTGAGCAGAACATAGTCTTTGTTGCAGCATCTGAGTCACTTTCTGTTTATACAATCATTGGTTTCATAGATGTGCTTACCTTTTCTGGGGGGTTGTTGAGGGTGGAAGAAAATAATTGGTCAAAATCTTTTGAGGCTGGGCGTTCAAAAAGATGAAATCCCTCACATGGGCGTGTAGCTAGCTCAGCTCCCCTTTGCTGGACGATGAATCTGCCTGAGTTGACTGTAGAGCTTCATCTGCATGAAAATGACAAGTAACAAATAATTTTAATTTAGCATGCCAACACATTCAAGGGAATAGTTGATATTCTCTTAATTTGTGTTTTTTTTTTTATAATTTAGGAGGAACAATTCCCTTTAAATACAAAGAAAATAACAAAATGATAGACAAATAAATCAAATACATTTAATGTAAGGCTAATATTAATGAGTTTAATTCATTATTATATTGCCATGCATGCCCGCTAGTTCACCTGTCATATCTAGGCTGCTCTGTCCTGTCCCTTTTCGACATTTTCTTATTTTCCTGTGACTTCAGAGGAAGGTAAACGGGAAGTGACCCTGCTGTGAGTCAGGCTGAGCCAATCAGATTTGACTGAACACGGAGCAGTCCGATTAGGGAGGGGCCTAATCAGACTTTTTACCACCTAAAGAATATTGCTAAACTGAGGGACTTCATGTCAAAGATGATCTGGAGACACTCATTCATGCCTTTATCTGCTTGACTACGGCAATGGCCTTTTTACAGGCATCCCTAAAACATCCATAAAGAAACTTCAATTGATACAAAATGCAGCAGCTAGAATTCTCAAAAAAAAAAAAAAAAGAACCAACCATATTACCCCAATACTAGAATCCCTACACTGGCTCCCAGTTTATTACAGAATCATTTTCAAAGGGCTGCTGCTGGTTTACAAATCTTTAAATGGGATAGGACCTGACTATATACCTGACTTGCTTCAGTGATACATCATCAAGGCCACTGTGATCACAGGAACAAAATTTGCTGATAAAAGTCAGATAAAAACAAGGTGAGCCGGATTTTATCTTTTATGCTGTTTGTCTATGGAGTTCACTTCCTGAACACATAAAAAGTGCCCCAACAGTTCTCATTTTTAAAACTTGACATAAAAGATAAAAACCGAAGATTGAACTGTTTTTAATTTCCTTTTGCTATATGCCATATGTACACTCTGTTGTATGCCCTTTTACCTTTTTTTTTTATATATGCCTATCTGTACTTTTAACCTCCCTCTGAATTCTTACTTTATATATATATATATATATATATATATATATATATATATATATATATATATTTCTACACCACGATAACACTATGATCTTTTTACCCCTCCAAAAACGTATCTAACCTTACATTAGGTTAGGTAAGTAAAATAAACATTGTATTGTTTATTTTATGTTTTAAAAATTGTCATCATATCTTTTGTTAAGCACATTGAGTTCCACTTTGTGATATTAAAGACTCCCTCAATGTTGTAATATGATAGCCTATAGGTCTCCCCTCCCCTTTATGTGTCTCGATAGGACCAACTCGGTTACTTGATGCACTTGACTCCGTGTGTAGGGTAAGTCATTTCAATGAGATATGATATTATTGATGATATTATTTAAGTGTTGATTGTTTTAGTTTAAATATTAATCATATTGAAAATAATATTGTAGCTTTTGCCCATTTTTGTGTCTAACTTTATTGGAACACCAAAACAACACACTCAGTTTGATACGTAAGACTGCTAAATAGGCAGACATTTATAGCTAAAAGGTTTATGTCTTTGAATTGTCGTAAATATGCGCTATTATCAGTGTTGGGAAGGATACTTTTAATGTGTTTCCAGTTACATATTGCAGAATAAATGCCCACATATGTAATCAATCAATCAGAGTATTGCATTCTGAATACTTGGGTTACTTCCACATTGAATTGCATTTTATCATTGCAGGAATGTGGCATCAAATCCTGCTTACTAAACAGGCCTATTTGGTGTGTTCTCTTTTCCAACTGGCTGAATGTGTTAAACAAAAGTCTCCCTGAAATTGCACTTTATTATATAATTTGCTAGGGGAACAAAGACTATAAGGGTATGTTTATCCAAAATATATGACCAACAGACAATTTATCCAAAAGGGGGGAAAATTGACAAACATAAAATATTCTGTGTGTAGATAGATCGGTCTGACCGGTCAAACTTCTTTTTTCACGCCTTCTATTTCAAGGCGTGAAATAGAAACAGTGGTCCACATCGCAAGGCGTGTTCAGTGACACTTTTGAAGGTGCAATAATCCAAAATCCAATGGAAAACCTGTTGGCTTGTTGCCAGGGCGACGCTCACTTCCGGGTTGGCCAACATACTGTGGCAACCCAGCCCAGAAATGTCTCAGAGGTATCAGGAATCACCACACTTCACGGCTGGTTCAAAGCCCGGAGGGCATTTATTCGGGATAACTCAAAACACGCCCACGTGGGGATAACGAGAGAGAATACACTGACTCCGGTAGCCTTGGAAAAGAGGGGGCAACGTTCTGTTCTCTAGGGGAGCAGGGGGTCGTTTCTGTGTGTGTGTGTGTGTGTGTGTGTGTGTGTGTGTGTGTGTGTGTGTGTGTGTGTGTGTGTGTGTGTGTGTGTGTGTGTATAACACACTATTTTATGTTGAAATGCGACGTGATCCAGTGTTCACGAAAACGTACACTGTCATTGTATGCTTTTGGCGACTGGGTTGGCTCGCAGATGTACATGTTTCTAACAAGATGATATCATTAAAAGTTACATAAAGTAACGGTTTAATAACACAAACGCAGGAAACACGTGAGCTGCTAGTTTAGCGAAAGCAGCGTCCCTAGCAACCTGACGTCGTTGAAACATGCGAGTGTGCCGATAAAATCTTCCTAATAACTATAAAACTAAAGATCAGACACAATCACTGACCGAAGATTATGCAAGTAAAAAGTATGTTTCTCGCTAGAAATCACGTCATTAGAAACACGTTTAATGGTGAATCTGTCCTAAAATATTGCATTTCCCATTCAGATAATAAAGATAAATAAAGATCATACGCATTCACTTACTGGACATTATGCAAGGAAAAGGTATATTTCTCGCTAGAAAGTTTATTAGAAACACGTTTAATGGTGTAGCTGTCCTAAAATATTGCATTTCCCATTCAGATAAAAAAGATTAATATAGGCTACGTAACAATTTCACCAAATGCTAGGAGAACGTCTCGCCCCCTGTTGGTGCTATTCCTCCATTCATTTAGAATGGAGGAGAAAGCGTGTACTCCTCACGCTTTGGTCAGGCGAAGCGTGACACTGAACACGCCTTGCGATGTGGACCAACGTATCTATTTCACGCCTTGGCGTGATACCGGTTGGGTTCTGACCGCACCAGGGTTCGTTTGGAAGCGAACCGAGACCACGGGCCCTATTTTAACGCTCTGAAACGCAAGTGGGAAGCGCAAAGCGCAAGTAGCTTTGTGGGCGGTTCTACGGCGCTATCGCTATTTTACAGGCGGATAAATGACACTTCCGCCGCGGCGCAAGTGTCAAAAGGGTTGGTCTGAAGCAGCCTAGTTACCCGTAGGTGTGGTTTGGGCATAACGTGCAATGAACCAATCAGAGCGTTTTCTCGCATCCCCTTTAACCCTGCGTTCACACCAAAAGATGCATTTGCTGCCCGAACGCGTTGACGCCGAAGTTTTGCGGCGCAGCAAATCAAGTTTTGCGGCGCAGCAAAAGTTTTGCGGCGCAGCAAAGCTTTTGCGGCGCAGCAAAGGTTTTGACGCGCAGCCAAAGTTTTGCTGCGCCGCAGTTTTGCAGCGCGGGAAGTTTCGCGGCACGGCAAGTTTTGCCCGCGGTGCTTCTGAATTCATTCACAACCATGGCTGACATTACGAGCATTGCATGTCTTTACCTGTTGTGGAAGAGGGAGAGACGTCGGAATGCCCGTCGTTTATGGGTTCATGAGACCATTCGGAGCCTGGAAGGCTGGTGCTGCCTGGCACCCAACTGGGTTTTGTTTGGGGTTGTTTTCTAGCCCTTTAGCATCCTCATAGTTTAGTTTAACTGTAAACACAACTACACTACAGAATGCTGATTTGTGGGTTTTTTCGAGTTACTAAATAAATGTAACGGTAGTGAACTCTAGGTCACTCCAAGGGAGTAACACTGCCCTGGCTGTTACGGCATGTCACTCAGTGGCAACGCCTCAGTGGCAACGCTGTTGAACGCTGATTGGCTGTCATCACGTGTTTGCTGCCGAAAAGTTGAAATATTTCAACTCGAGCAGCATTTGACGATTGCTCTGGGAGAAACGGAGCAATTCCACCGGAAATTGAGGTGGCAGTATAGAGTCAAAAGTCAGACCATTCGCAAAATAGAGAGTGGTATAATATTAGATATATATTGGTTTTATACCTGACCTTTTTTATTTTATTGTTCCCCTGCTTTGGCAATGAGTTGTAACTGGTCATTTAACAACATTTTGGGGAGATAATCTGCGGGTTGGTGAGGGGTGTCACATGCCACCGCCGCCTAGGCCTACACATTTTTTAGCCGATTTCGGATGACACAAAGCAAAATCATTGCTCTAATGTTCGTGATTGTCGATGCCGTTAATTTGTGAAACGACAGTCACTGACCTCTAGAGGATTTATTGCGTAACATCCATAACAATGCTGAAACCAGACAGAGGTATGAAGGGTAGTTCAGGAGGCAAAGTTTGGGGCGGACGGACGAATTTCGTCCGGATCCGGAGGTATGAATCGGCCTTTACGGCGTGCATTTCCACCGGGCGCGTTACGGCAGCGCAGCGCTGCCTTGCGAGCCAGCCGTATTCACGCGAGATCACGCGATAATCCTAAACCTAATGTACTCACCTTCCACTCCTAAAACTACTGCAATTAAATGCCACGCTTTGTCCTTCCGGCCATTGTCCTTATAAAAAGGATGATTTGGTACATAAATGACTCCATGCTGCGGAACTTCGACAATGAGTCTCTCGTCGTCCATGTTGCCGACCCTCTGAGACCCTTTGATTGATTTACTGCTGACCTGGTGCCACCGGTCATGACGTAATAATGTTGACGCGAAGTTGTGATAGGCTACATGAGCTGAGTATTGTGTTTTATTTTGAAAATTGACTGGATGCTCTATGGCTTTTACTTTTTCACTTCCTGCCCTGCTCGATATGCTCTGTTGAAATTGACGTGGTTCAGCAACGGCTTGCGGCAAAAATAGTGTTAAGTGAGCCGCACCTGGGACGCTGCTGAGACGTTCCGCAGCCGCGCCCGGTGGAAATGGTCTCATTGATTAGAGTGGAACGTATCTGCTGCGGTGACCGCGGCCAAGACGTGCCACAGCCGTAACGCTGCCGTAACGTGTGCGGTGGAATCGGGCCGTCAGTCTCTGCCCGATCGTCTCTCGATACTCACAGAGCTTTCCCGTGACTCATGAAAAGTTTCTCCAACGCTTATCCTACCTGTTACCGAATCCTCGCCTGTCTGATCCCCCGCCTGTGGTCGAGTCCCCGCCGGCCTGTCTGCTCCCATGTTTCCGGGTCCTCGCCTGCTTGTCTGCCTTCCTGATATCGACCCCTCGCCTGCCCGACTACCTGCCCACCGACGGTACCCCCCAGTCTGCCCGATTGCCTGCCGGTTCCCGAACTCTTGCCTGTCCCCGTTTACTCTGCCTGCCTGACTCTGATCATCTATGCGACCATAAAACCTTTCGACTGCCCGGTCACCATTGTCAGTCTGTGCACTTGGGTTTTGCCTAACCACGCCCGTTACACTCTGAGACATATTTCAGGTTTAATTTTATTTTTGGTTTTCGGTGTAGCCTAATTCTGGCCCGCCTCGGTCACATCTGCGGGTAGCACAAGGTGCTAAGTGCTAGCCTTACTGCCTATCATTTGACAGAGTAGCCGGCAGGCTGCACTGTGCTAGCGTTGGTGCCGGTGTTACACCGAATTCTGCGACCCACCGAAATGTGTGACCCAGGCGCGTCGTTAGACCTGGGCATTCGGGGCTATAGCCCCGGACCTTTTGGGATCAGCCCCGGATCTGCCGTAAAAAAAATAAAAATAAAAATAAGTATATATACAGGTGCTGGTCATATTATTAGAATATCATGAAAAAGTTGATTTATTTCATTAATTCCATTTAGAAAGTCAAACCTGTAGAATGTATACATTCATTCCAAACAGACTGATACATTATAAGTGTTTTTTGCCAAAAAGAAGATGATTATAGCTGACAACCAATGAAAACCCTAAATTCAACATCTCAGAAAATTAGAATATGGTGAAAAGGTCAGATATTGAAGACACCCGGTGCCACACTCTAATTAGCTAACTAACTCAAAACACCTAGAAAAGCCTTTAAATGGTCTCTCGTTTTGATTCTGTATGACAAACAATCATGGGGAAGACTGCTGACTTGACAACTGTCCAAAAGATGACCATTGATACTTTAAAGAAGGAGGGCAAGACACAAAAGGTCATTGCCAAAGAGGTTGGATGTTCCCAGAGCTCTGTGTCCAAGCACATTAATAGAGAGGCGAAGGGAAGAAAAAGATGTGGTAGAAAAGAGTGTACAAGCAAGAGGGATAAACGCGCCATGGAGAGGATTGTCAAACAAAACCGATTCAAAAATGTGGGGGAGATCCACAAAGAGTGGACTGTAGCTGGAGTCAGTGCTTCAAGAAGCACCACACACCGACGTATGCAAGATATGGGCTTCAGCTGTCGCATTCCTCGTGTAAAGCCACTCTTGAATAAGAGACAACGTCAAAAGCGTCTCGCCTGGGCTCAAGACAAAAAGGACTGGACTGCTGCTGAGTGGTCCAAAGTTATGTTTTCAGATGAAAGTACATTTTGTATCTCCTTTGGAAATCAAGGTCCCAGAGTCTGGAGGAAGACAGGAGAGGCACAGAATCCACGTTGCCTGAAGTCCAGTGTAAAATTTCCACAGTCAGTAATGGTCTGGGGTGCCATGTCATCTGCTGCTGTTGGTCCACTGTGTTTCCTGAGGTCCAGGGTCAATGCAGCAGTCTACCAGGAAGTTTTAGAACACTTTATGCTGCCTGCCGCGGACCAACTTTATGGAGGTGACGATTTCATTTTCCAACATGACTTGGCACCTGCACACAGTGCCAAATCTACCAGTACCTGGTTTAAGGACCATGGTATCCCTCTTCTTGATTGGCCTGCAAACTCACCTGACCTTAACCCCATAGAAAACCTATGGGGTATTGTGAAGCGGAAGATGCGAGATGCCAGACCCAACAATGCTGAAGAGCTGAAGGCCACTATTAAAGCAACCTGGGCTCTCATAACACCTGAGGAGTGCAACAGACTGGTCGACTCCATGCCACGCCGTATTGCTGCAGCAATTCAGGCAAAAGGAGCTGCAACTAAGTATTGATTGCCATACATGCTGAAACTTTCCATGTTCATACTTTTCAGTTGGCCCACATTTCTAAAAAATCATTTTTTGTACTAGTCGTAACTAATATTCTAATTTTCTGAGATACTGAATTTGGGATTTTCAGTAATTGTCAGTACTAATCATCCAAATTAAAAGAAATAAACATTTCAAATATATCACTCTGTGTGTAATGAATTGATATAATATGTAAGTTTCACGTTCTGAATATAATTACTGAAATAAATCAACTTTTTCATGATATTCTAATAATTTGACCAGCACCTGTATATATATATATACATATATATATATATATATAGCTGCTTTCATACACGTAAGTACTGGCTGCTCTTCTGAATATATGCTGCATCGTTGCAGCAACATTGAAGACGATCGCGTTGACTTCTGAGGTCTGTTCTGCCTCCATGCTGTCTGCGTCAAACCAAAACAAACCTGAGTGACAGCGGCCGCACTTATCCCGCCTCCTGCAAATGTACGTAATATCCCTCCCCTTGCAATGCCGGCGCTGGCACTGGCCGCGGGAGCAAGATGTTATTCAAACAAAAATGCATCAATCATTGTTTTATTCTTTCATTACACAATTTCTTTCATTCTTATAAATAAAAAAATAATATAAATACATATATAAATCTAGCCAACTTGTCAATCAAAATGAGTCTTGTCTTGTCTCTCTAGTGGTTGTTCATTCTAAAACACTACAATCTTTTGAGAAGCAAATGGTTGCAGCCTCTATTGGCTTACTGTGGCGCTGATGTGAGTACTGTATGCATGCAATACTACTACTCATAGTAATAATCGGAGAGGGTTGAGAAACAGTGGGTTGACAATCCCTTCTGGTACCTCATTTTGAAAATCCCCAAAAAAGAAACTTCACATAGGACTGTCTTTCAATTTTTAATACATTGCTTTGGAGGTTTTCAATCTAACATCCCACTGGTTTGATTTTACCTAAGAGAAAAATGTTTATTTTTTAAAGCATCCACAGCAGCCATAATAATGAGATTATGAGACAATGAGAATGAAGCGGCAACAGTGTGACTGTGCAGAGTGAGAGAGATGTCTTCACTGGATGACCAGGGATTGGTGGTGGCGTTACCCAGGAAGGGCGGCTGTAGTTAACTGCAAGCAACAGAACATGAATAGTGAAGTGGAGGAAGGAGTCGAAATGAGACTTCATTAACAGATTCATGTACAGCTCAGATTTATATGGAGATAAGGTTCTTAAACAACTTGCATACAGCATAAGCAAGTAACAGAAAGTCTGGGAAGATTATTTTTTCATTATTTAAATCTACAACCTGGTTACACGTCGCGCGATAGCGCATATCATTTCATGCAAGCGAGTGTTTACTTCCTGGTTACAGGTCGCGCGATAGCACATATCATCTCATGCGATCTTATGGTGCGTTCGAGTATTCTCTGCGAGCCGACTCGGATCTCGGATCGGACGCCACGCCCACACTAAAATCGTTTTATTATGTTTTGAGCGTAGGTCGTCGGAGAAAAACATGGACGCCACCCGGAAAGCTATTGTTGCGGTAGCATTGGCCGACTACTACTACTATTTTCATTTATATTATTTCAGGACTAAGAAATAATATAAATGAAACGGTGCGTTTTCACCGTACGATAACGCAGCCATTTGAACTTCTAACATTTTCACTTCATTTCATGTTTCAATGTATCTTCTGCATATGTAAGTTATTACAGCAATACGAGTGATTGAAATTGCGATTTAAACCACCAAAGCGGTCCAAACACAATGAAAACAGTTCACTACATGTCAAACTGGGCGCATCCATCTTCAATTCTATCTCGGAAGCCTCGCTCGGTCACTGCTGAGTTCAAACGAGATGGCGAAATCTTCTTCCGAGGAAAAGGGGCGTGTTTGTGCGTGTCGCTAGGCAACGTCCTCGGAGCTCCGAGACGGATGGATATTAAAACGCACCATTAAAGAGAACTTGACGTGAACAGTTTAGGAATGCATATTCCGGGAAAACATTAGAACTCTGAAATGCTGACTAAATATAAAACATGTTTTTATCTGTAACATTAAACCTACACGGACAATAAGTAATAACTTAAAAATGAAACATAAAAGCAGACCACTACTTACTTGCCGTTGCCTGGCTGGGGGAGAAAGGTCCGTCGGAGCAGCGATGGCTTCTTGACATCGGGTAGGTGCACGCAGGCTATATAGGCTATTCTAATGTCTTATTTTTGCCCTGGCGCTCGGCATAGGCGACCTATGTGTTGGGGGCGCCCTTAATTAATTAATCGATACATTAATTAATTAATTAATTAATTATTTAATTAATTAAGATACCGTAGCACGCAGGAGTCAGGATGGTGCTCCCCCCCGGGCTAAAGCCCCGGATGTTTTCAATTGCTAACGACGCGCCTGGTGTGACCACAGGGGCGCTGTTGTACATTTTCTGCAACATGCACGTGTGCATTATAACAAAAACATAAATAAAACATAAGATCTCCCCCCACCCCCACAGTATCTTTCTTTTCTTGATACTAACATTAATTCTAAACAGCATTTTACACAGTAGCCTTTAATAGGAAATGCTCAAAGGTAAATCAACGTAATTTAACAATGACTGTAGCTTTTTATGGGTAAAGAAGCAACGGTGAAGGACTGTACTAAACGCCCTATCCATTGTATGGGTCTGTAAAGTGATAATCAAATCAATCAAATGTATTTATTAAGCACCTTTAATAAAAAGGTAATTGGTTGGGGGGAGGTCTTATGTTTTATGTATCTTTTTGTCATGCCTGTCTACGCGTCAAACACGTGCATCACACTTTTCGGTGGGTCGCAGAATTCGGTGTTCACCGGCGGTTAGAAGAAATAGCGGTGCTGTTGTAATAGATTTCACGTCACACATCCATGCATCTGCCTACTTAGTAATTGGTACAATGGTAATTATTGGTATGATTTCGAGCTAGCTATCACAAAAATATACTGGACTCTGAGATTTTGCTAACTTATTGTAACCTTTTGGAAGCTAACGACGATAGCCATCAGCACAAAGTTACATTAACTTTGGCAGATTTGGACATTGATTTAATAAAATCTATTTCAATGACTGCAGTACTGTGTGGGTCACCACCATGTTAACGAGTAACAGTATTTGATTTGGTACAATTCATTCATATCGAACAATACATAAGCAAGCTTATGTGATCGTATGGGTCAAGGGTCCAGAAATGAGATGTGTCTGGTGCAATACGTTTGCTCTACCACCCAATGATCTCCCGGTCAACCAAAAATCGGTGGATTTTCAATCATATTTCCCGGTCAAATATTAGTGATGGATTCAATGTTTCTTTTCCTTGAATCAGTTCCTGTCGGCCAGTTCGCCAAGAAGAGTCGTTCAGAATCCTTTGTTCGTTAGTTCGTTCAGTCGAGTTTCCGGTAGCGGTGAATCGAATCATGGAATGCACGGTTCTCAGTCAGTCAGACTCAGCTCCTCCCTCGTTCTCATTCTCAAACGATCGTGGAAGTCGGTCATTAATCAATATTAGAACTTTAACAAAACGCAGCGGGATGGGGGGGTGTAGTTGACAGTGTTGGGAACGTTACTTTAAAAAAGTAATTAGTTATAGTTTTTCACTAATTGTTCCAAAAAGTAACTGAATTACTCTATAATGAAAGTGACTAGTTACCAGGGAAAGTAAATATTTGAGTTACTAAAAAAGAAGTAGCTATACTGTATGTCAAAGATTTTTGAATTTTTCTGAGCAGTTTTCACAAGTCAGTGAGTCAAATGAGTAGAACATGTCGGGTTATTCTTGTAATAAGGCTCGTACAACAACGTAATCGGAGTGTGTCTTTATTAGGCTTCTTCTCCAGCCGTAACCGTACACTAGTGTGCGCATGCACGGGACTCCCCCCGGTACAGACGTCATCAGGTTACTACAAAATAAAGGCATTCCTTACACTATTATTCAATAATACCACATCTCCCTTTCTTTGAGAACAAAGGGTGGACTACCTTTGTCTCTGCAGGTCTTAAGGGGTTTATTCTGCCCTTTTGCTGGAAGACCTGTCCCTGATCTGTCCCTGTTTGAAGCATGCAAAATATAAATAAAATAACTTACACATTACCATACTGTGAACTATTACTTTAGCAGGCTGTGTTCTCAAAAATTAAACTCTCAGGTTTCAGGTAATTGTAAACAGTGAAGCAGAACATTATAACAATCACATGTCACTCTCTTTTTCTTCCTTTTTTTTTTTTACTGTGGAAAACAAATCAATAAATCACAAATCAAGTCTCTGCAGCTTTTTAACCTCTCTCCCACACCTGGTCCACACAGTCTCTGTTGTGGTGGGGCCCTCTCTGCTGGGTGATGTTGTCACTGGTGGAACTGAATCTGGTGCAGGTGATTCTCCTCCCTCATCAGCGTCGACTACCCCACCATTGGTCTGCAGTGGCACCAAGTGATGCCGGTTCCTCCTCAGTGTGCCCTGAGGCACCTGGACGATATAAGAGCGAGGGGTGTTGTGTGTAGATAGCACACAACACATGCATCGGTGATCCACACATCCTCCCCAGGTACGAGTGGCTCCTTTTCTTTGGCCTCCAGCGCATTGTAGTCAGGCAACACTGGATTCAGCAGGGTTGGAAGGGCAGGAACTGTAGTGCGGAGGCGGCGCCCCATCAACAGCTCGGCTGGGCTATAACCGTTCTGTAGAGGGGTTGCTCTGTAGGCCAGCAATGCAAGATATGGGTCTGATGCCTTTGTTAGCAGGTTTTTCACGGTTTGTACAGCGCGCTCCGCCTCCCCATTGCTCTGAGGAAACCTGGGGCTGCTCGTGATGTGCACAAAGCCATACTCTGCTGCAAAGGCTTTGAAGTGGCTACCGGAGAACTGGGGCCCATTGTCACTTTTAAGAAATTCACAAATTCCATGACGAGCAAACATGGATTTCAGGTGCACCACCACATCTGTGGACCTTGTGGGTGACAGCAGTGCAACTTCCACGTACCTCGAGAAATAATCTACGACCAGTAGATAGGCCTTGCCTTTCAGCGTGAAAAGGTCAGCTCCCAAGGTTTGCCAAGGCCTGTCTGGCATCTCCGTTGGCATCAGCGGCTCTGTGACATTCCTTCTCTCCTGAATGCAGGTCCTACATTTCAGCACCATGTCATTCAGTCCTGGTCACCATACCGTCTGTTTGGCCCGGCCCCTGCACTTTGTCACCCCCAGGTGTCCCTCATGTAGTCTCTCTAGCACATCACCTTGTAAGGCCGATGGGATGACGAGCCGCGTGCCCCGCAGCAGCAGTCCATCGTGCACAGTCAGCACTGCTTTATCAGCCCAGTAATGTCTCAGCACGCCCTGCAGTTGGCTCTTGTCAGGCCAGCCGTCTGTGCAGTACTCCATCAGTGCAGAGCATGTGCTGTCTGCCTTCAGGTGGTCACATAGGCTGCTCAGATAATCTCCACTGACAGGAATGTTGCTGATGACAGAGTCTACATAGATGTTGGTGTCCTCTAGTAGGCTTGTTTCTGTGTTCGCTCTTGCGGCTCTGAGAGGAGCACGAGATAAGGTGTCGGCCGTCCACAGGCTTTTTCCAGGGACATGATTGACTGTATAGCTGTACCTCATGAGTCTCATCCTAAACCTTTGGATTCTTGGTGGGAGGTCATCCAAAGCTTTCCCTCCCAGCAGACTCACCAACGGCTTATGGTCAGTTTCCAGCTCGAATGGTCTTCCTAGGATGAAACAGCTGAACCTTTCACACGCCCACGTTGCAGCCAAGGCCTCCTTCTCCACTTGAGCATAGCGCTGCTCTGTCGGTGACATTGACCTGGATGCATATGCCAGAGGTGACCACATGGCATTGCTCTTCTGCAGCAGGACTGCCCGCAGGCCAAAGGAAGAGGCATCAGCAGAGATTTTTAGTGCACTGTTTGGGTTGTATAGTGTGAGCACCGGTGTGGATGACAACTCTGCTTTTAACCGATCGAAGGCGGTCTGCTGCTCTATCCCCCAGTACCAGTGGTTCTTCTTGGACAGCAGGTCTCGTAGCAGGTCAGGTCTTTGTCTTTTTCAGCCAGTTTAGGCAAGAAGCGGCCCAGCTGATTGACCATGCCCAGAAAACTCCTGAGTTCGCTGACATTTTTGGGTGCATCCAGCTCTTGTACTGCTCTCGTCTTCTCTGGATCTGGCTTCACTCCATCTGCTGAAATCACATGACCCAGGAATCTGATTGTGTGGCGTGTGAGCTCACATTTGTCCATGTTGAGCGTAATGCCGGCCTTTTGTGCCTTCTCTAGCACCGCATGTAGCCGCACATCATGCTCCTCCTGTGTCTGTCCCCCGACCAGTATGTCATCCATGTGACACAGTACCCCCTCCAGGCCACCGGTCACTTCTGTCACCATCATCTTTTGGAAGTGCTCGGGAGCTGATGCTATGCCGAAGGGTAGACGGTTAAAATAGTAGCGCCCAAAAGGCGTGATGAAGGTGGTATATTTGGCCGACTCTTTGTCAATGGTACTTGCCAAAAGCCCATGTTGGCATCTAGTTTGCTGAATACTGTTGCGCCAGCTAGCATGCCCAGAGTGTGTTCGACAGAAGGCAGGATAAACTTTTCTCTGCATACTGATTCATTCATTTTTGTGAAATCCACACAAATGCGGACAGCACCTGCTTTCTTCGGCACCACCACCATCCCGGCACACCAATCAGTCGGCTCCTCAATCTTGGTGATTACGCCCATCTTCTCCATACGGTCTATCTCCTCCTTCACTTTTCCCATAAGCGGTAGAGGTACTCTGCGTGGTGTGTGGAGAGAGAAGGGCACAGCCTCTGGCTGTGATTTAATTGAGTAGGGCCTCTGAACAAGACCCAAGCCGCTACACAGCTTCGGATACTGTTGTTTCAACGATTCCATGGTGATGCCGTCAACCCTACACACAAGCTGAAGCTTTTCTATGGCAGGCCTTCCCAACAGTGCAGTGTGCAGGTCTTTTACGACATAAATGTCCTCTATGGCTGTCTTTTTGCCACAGTGCAGTGTTTCTCTGGCTACACCTAGGACAGAGAGTACATTGCCACCTGGCCCAAACAATGGGCGTGTCGACTCTGCCAGGTGCTTCACATCATGCCCCCCTGTAATGTCATGGTACACCTCGGCTGGCAGGGCGGTGACATCAGCACCAGTGTCTATTTTGAAGCACACTGTTTTTTGTCTCACTTGTAGCTGCACCGTCCACGGGTCTTCTCCAGAATCCACGGCCCCCAGGAAAAAGCACTCTTCTTCCCCTGTAGTGACAGCATTCAGAGATTTCGCACTGTTTCTGCACACCTTGCCATAATGTCCATTTTTGCCACAGTTGTGACAGACAGCATCTTTAGCAGGGCATTCCATTATTCCATGCGAGGGCATTTTTCCACATCTATAACAGGCCTTTGAGCCTGACTGTGGCCATGCATTAGGTTTACCTTTGCCTGGTGATTGTGCCTGAGGCTTTGAGGGAAATTTTCTGTAGCTTTTAGCATGCACAGCATCAACATTAGAGCACCTGCTTGCACCGCTATTTTCTCCTCTTAAGTCAGACTGCTGTCTTCTAACTTCTTCAGACTGCCTTGTCTTAGTTATAGCAGTTTCAAGGGTAAGGTCTCTGTCTAGCTGTAGCTTTTCTGACAATGAGACGTTGCTCAGCCCGACCACTAACCTGTCGCGGATCAGCTCGTTCCTTAACTGTCCATATTTACAGTGTTCAGCTAATCCGTATAGAGCAGTGATGAAGGAATCCACCGTCTCTCCTGGCAGTTGCACACGCTGATTGAACTTGGCTCTTTCGTAAATTACATTCCTTTTAGGCACAAAAAATGCATCCAAGCCCGCCTTGACATCCGTGTACCCCTTCCTCTCATCCGCAGTTAGCGTTAGCCCTTTAAGCACATCTTCAGCTTCATCGCCCATGCAATACACTAACGTGTTCACCTGGTTTTCTTCCGACGTCGCGTTTAAGTTGCTTGCAAGCCGAAAGCGGTCGAATCTCCTTATCCAACGCTCCCAATCTTGAGGCTTTGTAAAATCGAATGGCTCTGGAGGTTGTATTGTGAACGTAGCAGTTGGTGTAGGTTGCGCCATAGCTGCCGGCTCATCTCTCATTCCTGCGTAAACTATATACTTTCCTCTTCGTCGTCTTTCTATTTTTTTTCCCTTTTGACTCCGCTTACAAGTCGCCCAGTTCTGACACCATGTCGGGTTATTCTTGTAATAAGGCTCGTACAACGACGTAATCGGAGTGTGTCTTTATTAGGCTTCTTCTCCAGCCGTAACCGTACACTAGTGTGCGCATGCACGGGACTCCCCCCGGTACAGACGTGATCAGGTTACTACAAAATAAAGGCATTCCTTACACTATTATTCAATAATACCACAGAACAGACAGGTAGGCTACTTGTACATAACCTTCAATATTTATTGCACATCAACAGATAGCAAGAGGTTTATCCTGCACTTCAAATATTAGTATCTTTGTAACAAACAGTTAAACAAAATAAAGTGTGTTTGCAGTAACTGTAGCAAACAACAACAATAGTAAACATTTAAACAACAAAAAGTGTGTTCTACTCTGTAGTCTTAATTAAATAAATGAATCAAACTCCCAATCTCAGACAAATGGTCTGGTAGACATTCGTTAAGTATCAAACAGTTAAACAATATAAAGTGTGAATGCAGTAACTGTAGCAAATTAAATAAATCTAACTCTCACAACCTGAGACAACTGGTCTGGTAGACATTCGTTAAGTATATTCTCAAAAGTAAACCGTTAAACAATATAAAGCAGGCATCTCCAAACGGCCAAGTGTCGGTCCTATGCGGATCCATGACCAATTTAAAATAATAATATTAAGAAAAAAAGTTTTTTTTTTTTTTTTTTTATGATTTCACTATACAAAGCATGATTATGTTAGTAAAATAATTTCTCACTGAAATACAAATTGAAAGGCAGAATAGTCTGTAGTACAGCATAAAAACAGCAAAAATCAATGATCGTCACAGAGCAAAGATCATGCACTCACCGAACTCCCCCCCACCCTCCGTCTGTCACGGCATGTGCGTAATAGCGTCACTCAATCAAATTTTTTGTTTACCGGAAGAGCGATTTGGAATGAGAAAATGGCTTGCTCGAAAATAAGGAAAGGTGACCCCGAAAACATTATTTTTTTTTTTACATTTTAAAGATGACTGGACTGACCAATACTTGTTCAAACTCCCGCAAGGCAGTACAAAACCTTTGTTGTGTCTTTAATGTGTTGAAACCGTGGCGCTGATAAAAAGCGGGAATATTAAGCGGCATTACGAATCCAAACACAGATCCTTCGAGGAAAAGTATCCCCAGAAGTCAGAAGTAAGAGCGTGGAAAATATCCGAGCTGAGAGCTCAGTATGAGAAGGCTACGCGTGTCTTCGCACACTCATTTACAGGCCAGCAACGTGCAAATAAATGCTAACTTAAGATTGCATGGATTTTGGGGCAACATAAAAAAACTTTAATTGACACGACTGTTGTGAAGGAGTGCTTGAACGCCGTTGCCGAGACGTTACTTGAAGGTAAACAAAGGGATGAATTGTGTGAAAAAATAAAGCAAATCCCAATGTGAGCTGCAACGACAACCAGAAAATCCGAAATGTTATCAGATGACGCACTGTCACAGCTTCATGCGGCTGTTCAGAGTGCCCCATCCTTAGCCATTGATGAGTCTTCAGGTGTAACGGATAATGCCCAGCTTTTGGTTTATGTGCGATTGTTTCATCAAGACAAGAAATAGATCTGTGAGGACCTGTTGGGTCTAACACCTCTTGAGACACTGTTTTGCTTACTTGAAATGAAGGCCCAATGCTCTTTTTGTGTTTATTTGAAATGTAGGTCTGGTGTACCTGTTTTGCTTACTTGAAATGTAGGCCTAATGCACTTTGTGTTTATTTGAAGTGTAGGCCTAGTGTTCCTGTTCTGCTTACTTCACATGTAGGCCTTATGCACTTTTTATGTTTACTTTTATTGAAGGCCTAATGTACCTGTTTTGTTTACCTGAAATGTTAATATGCGTTACTTTTTCTTTTCATAGTTAAAAGTAAGTTATTTGGAAATTGAAAATAAATACATCTGAAATTATAAGGTAATATGCCGTGTTGATTGTATTTGACAAAAGAAGGCTATTAGGACGTGGTAGGTTCGGACCTTTCTTGGAAGGAATTTTTAGTAACTGGACCTTGTTCAATTTTAATTGAAGACCCCTGATCTAGGTATTTAGCAAAGGTCTCTGTGCAAGGCGTACAGGCCCCTCCTTTCTTAGGTATTTTAGCAATAATGGCTCGGAATGAATCATCCTCCAGCGTCGATTATGGCAACATATCTTTGTCCACATACCTGGCTATCATTCGGTTGACTTCAGCCTGCGTCATAGGCTTTTGTTGTAGGGCAGAAAAATCTAGCTTTTGCTGCTTGGACGACTTTGCTCCGTGTCCTTCTTTGCTAGTGGATGACGAGCTATCATATGTGGTGGAGGTATCGGTGTTTTTGGCCACTAGCTTTGTTGATGAGTGTGTCGTTGTGAGATGCTTCATTAAATTGGAGTTGCTCACAACGGATGTTGATAAAGTCTTCGCTCTCGGTCCTGGACATAATGTACACTTTACATTCACGTTTTTGCCCTTGACCTCAATGAATTGGAAGTAGTGCTTATATCGTCACCTTGAAAATGCCAAATTTTCACCAGATTGCTCCGGACTCGCCATTCTCCTGCTTCTTCGAATGTTTGCTGTTTGTGTGTGGCGCGCGTGTCCTGGCTTATGTGTGTAAAAAGTTTAAACACTGGCTCTGATTGGCTACGATGAAACATGACTCTGCCTTAGCCAATCATAATCTCTTATCTCGGACGTTAACCCATCCGCTCTCCTCACTAGCAGTCTGAAAAAATAACGTCGTTACCTAACAACGTTACTTTAAACGGCGTTATTCCAAACCCTGGTAGCTGTTTATTGGATGTTTAACATATCAGCAAGATAATAGACTTGATTTAGCAATGATGGTTGGGGTCCCGGTGGAGAACGAACCATGAAAGAACGAGACAGATTGACGAGACATTCAAATGTTTGATTAATCTGGCATGACACAGAAAGTACAAATACAGCATGCATTCATAATTTCCCTGATATTGAATCGTATTATCGTATGGTCGCTCACTATAACTCTTCCCCAGTGTGCGAAATACCTGCCAATATTCAGGGGGGTCTCAATCCCCTGATTGTTGTGCAATACCGATCTAAATTGTCTCAGTATGCAGTTGACCTATAACATTACAATATTTCATGGATACAAGCAATCAGTCTATAGCCTACATGACAACACACACACCCACACAACAATTGTTGATAATCCGATATGCTATAGTAGCCTATTCGTAAAGCAACACTTCAGCCAATGCAGCCTCCTATGTCAGTACTGATCGTGCATCCAAGTTGTTTGGATGCACAATGTTTTATAACAAGGAGAGGGAAAGTTGTGCATTACAATGCAAACACTACAATAATTGGCACCAATATGGCGCATTTAGATGAGCAAACAACAACTGAATAAATGCCAGGTAAAGCCAATCAGAGACCGGCATGCAATCAGTGCACTTGCCAAGGAAAGCCTGCAGTATGACTGCTCGTGTGACATTATTTAACAATCCATCCAAATACGATCAGACAGATACATCATTGAACACATTAAAAAAGCACATTCGTCCAACCACGGCGGATGCTGACAACATTTTCCGCAACAAGCCAAACATCACCACGGCAGGTGCGCTCTCTCTCTCGCGCTCTCTCTCTCACGCTCTCTCTCTCTAACGCTCTCTCTCTTACGCTCTCTCTCTCACGCTCTCTCTCTCACACTCTCTCTCGCTCTTGCACGTACGTCCACAATTAGGTCAGATTCCAACTTGCAAGGCTAGACTGCTTCAGTAAGACCCCAACCAACCACAGCGCCTTCATAACCATGCAGTATGCCGAAGCCGGAAAGGACATGAACGCACACTGTCGCACACACTCATCTTATGCACAGTGCACCCTTAGTCCCAGTTCTATATTCACAATTCAGTCACTGCAAAGATTTAAAAGATACCCTTTTACCTTAAGTTAGAATAGACCCAAAGTGTGTGAGTGATACACCCTGGTTTAGCTTTTGCTTGCTAGCCGTTTTTAGTTTGACTTTTCAACATTACGTCTTTCTTCTGTTTGGCGAACATGGCTAAATTGCATACGCACACAGGACTGGCCGGCTCCGCTTGGCAACATTTTTTGTGAATAATTGTTTTGCATTTTGAATTCTGGACATGGTGAGCTTAAAAACATTTAAGTGACCATTAGTGACAAAAAATGTATAGCCTATATATATCTTTTCGACAAACTTTGAGACCCCCCTCAAATTTTGCTTTTGAGGCTTTCAGGGGGTCTCATTGGTAAATCGGGGGGGTCGACCCCCCCCCGGACTCCCCGTATTTCGCACACTGCTCTTCCCTCTTCCCCACTCACAGTCAGCGAATGAACAGAGAGTCAGCGACTAGTAGGTCTGGGAGGAGTCGAGCCTGAGAATGAACGAGACGAACGAGAGAGAAGAATCAGTTCAGTTTGTTGGTGTTAAAGATACGTTCATTCAAACTGATTCGTTCGCGAACGACCCATCACTATCAAATATCAATGCATTTTCAATCATATTTCCCGGTCAACTATATATATCAATGCATTTTCAATCATATTTCCCAGTCAACTATATATCGATGCATTTTCAATCATATTTCCCGGTCAACTATTTGTCGATGGCCTTTCAACAACGGTCGTTTCCCAGTCAACTCTAAATCAATGACTTTTCAACATTTTGGCAATATCGCCCGGTAACCTAAATATCAATGCTTATTCAATCATAAAGATAACAATAGTTCAATGTTGTTCCAATGTTGTTGCCATCAACATTAATAACATCAGGTTTCATCGATACGATAATGGTGATTCAACATTTATTTTGCATTGAAATTTCAATATCAAACATAATGATGATTCGGGTGGAAAATCACTATTTATTCAATGTTGGCTTGCTGTCTGGGTACCTTCTGGCTAACCTATTAGCCTACTATAGTTTTATTGGGGAGCAGAGCTGTTCTCAACATTCCTGAGACCTGTCCGCCACTATATGAGTCCTTGCTTTACCCAATGCATTTATTTATTCATGTTGAATCGTATTATCGTATGGCCACTCACTATGCCTCTTCCCCAGTGTGCGAAATACCCGCCAATATTCAGGGGGGTCTCAATCCCCTGATTGTTGTGCAATACCGATCTAAATTGTCTCAGTATGCAGTTGACCTATAACATTACAATATTTCATGGATACAAGCAATCAGTCTATAGCCTACATGACAACACACACACACACACATACACACAACAATTGTTGATAATCCGATATGCTATAGTAGCCTATTCGTAAAGCAACACTTCAGCCAATGCAGCCTCCTATGTCAGTACTGATCGTGCATCCAAGTTGTTTGGATGCACAATGTTTTATAACAAGGAGAGGGAAAGTTGTGCATTACAATGCAAACACTACAATAATTGGCACCAATATGGCGCATTTAGATGAGCAAACAACAACTGAATAAATGTCAGGTAATGCCAATCAGAGACACGCAATCAGTACACTTGCCAATGAAAGCCTGCAGTGTGACTGCTCGTGTGACATTATTTAACCATCCTTCTAAATACGATCAGACAGATACATCATTGAACGCATGAGATGAGTGTGTGCGACAGTGTGCGTGCATGCCCTTTCCGGCTTTGGCATACTGCATGGTTATGAAGGCGTTGTGGTTGGTTGCAGGTCTTAGTGAAGCAGTCTAGCCTTGCAAGTTGGAGTAGGCCTAATTGCGGAAGTACGTGCAAGAGCGAGAGAGAGCGTGAGAGAGAGAGCGTGAGAGAGAGAGCGTGAGAGAGAGAGCGCGAGAGAGAGAGCGCACCGCCGTGGTGATGTTTGGCTTGTTGTGGAAAATGTTGTCAGCATCCGCCGTGGTTGTACGAATGTGCTTTTTGAATGTGCACAGTGCACCCTAAGTCCCAGTTCCATTATCACAATTCAGTCACTGCAAAGATTTAAAAGATACCCTCTTACCTTAAAGATAAGTTCATTCAAACTGATTCGTTCGCGAACGACCCATCACTATCAAATATCAATGCATTTTCAATCATATTTCCCGGTCAACTATTTATCGATGCATTTTCAATCATTTCCAAGTCAACTATATATCGATGCATTTTCAATCATATTTCCCCGTCAACTATTTGTCGATGGCCTTTCAACAACGGTCGTTTCCCAGTCAACTCTAAATCAATGACTTTTCAACATATTGGCAATATCGCCCGGTAACCTAAATATCAATGCTTATTCAATCATAAAGATAACAATAGATCAATGTTGTTCCAATGTTGTTGCCATCAATATTAATAACATCAGGTTTCATCGATACGGTAATGGTGATTCAACATTTATTTTGCATTGAAATTTCAATATCAACCATAATGATGATTCGGATGGAAAATCACTATTTATTCAATGTTGGCTTGCTGTCTGGGTATCTTCTGGCTAACCTATTAGCCTACTATAGTTTTATTGGGGAGCAGAGCTGTTCTCAACATTCCTGAGACCTGTCCGCCACTATATGAGTCCTTGCTTTACCCAATGCATTTATTTATTCATGCTTCTAGCTTAATTAATGTCATGATGTGAATTAGAAACTCTAATCTTTTGTCTAATAAGTTAAAAAGGATTATTTAGGACGAGTTAAATTCCAAGAAACAATTTTTTTTTCGCAAGATAATCTGTATAACATTTATATGGACCCCTCTCGCGATTGATTGTATGGTTTGGTGTTGTGTGGATCCAGTTTTCAGCTCCGAGCGTGCTCATCCTCCAGTCGGTGCGCATGCAAGCAGAACGGAAGGTGGACTGTCAGTAGATTAGACACGACGTCGTCGAAGAAGTCGGGATAACAGGAACGAAAAGCGAGGCAACAGAAAGGTGAGAGGGAGAAAAAGTGCAGACAATTAATCACCCAGTTTTTCCAGTGAAATGTATACATTTGTTCACGGACCTTCCTTTGGTGCCCATCAGTGGCGGTTTTAGGTACGGGCGAACCAGGCCAAGTCACATGGGGGGCGCCACGAGCAGTAAAAAAGAAATCGCGCTGCGTAGCCAGAGGCGCTGCATCCCATTAGGCATACCAGGCAATTGCTTGGGGCCCCGGGCCACTACTAGGGGGCCCCCTAGAGCCAAAAAAAAAAAAAAAACCAAATCGCTCCCCACCCCCCCCCCACCGTCAACAATCGCTCCATTTAGAATTCTGATATTTGAATATTATATTCTTTCGAAGGGCCCAAAATCTCTAGCAGGGCACAGTTGCGGCTCCAGAGATTTTTTCTTGCTGGTGCTACAGTGGGTCTGAGTTACTCAGTGATGGTGCTGAGGGATGTACTGTGCGGTAATACTAATATATATTAGCAAGGCAAGACGCGTGGTGTTCAAAAGGTTCAAGAATTATGTAAATGCCTCTGTTGATTCACAAGCAACAGCAATTAATAGATCTCTTATAGAAGTGAACTGTGACAGTGTCAACAGCATCGGAGAGAACCCGGGCTACACAGAGCATGAACACACAAACCAACAGAGCATCCGACCCACAGTGGACAATATGAATTACCCACCAATCCCTTAATCAGCGTCAAATGCATGCTTTTTCACTGAAAAACACAACACTAACCCACAATGTCCACTGCTATTCGCATTACATAGTGAGACAATGCCAAAAGATACACCGTTATTTATTAAAGTCAAATAAGGCAAACAACAGCTGCAAGGCTTTACCAGAAGTTGGACAAATCATAATCTGACCATGCAATACCTCAATTAATTCGGCTACTGAATTTAAAACAAAATTCAAGAGAATCACCGCTTGGAAGGCCAAGCAAAACCATTAGGCTTAAAAGCATTCAATGTAATATTTCAATGGACTATGGGGTATCCACCACATTATAATAATTATACTCAGCACTAGTCTAGGCCCAAAAAAAATAAAATCAACTGCACTCACCATTGATGATTTCAGAGGAGTACCTTTGCTGATTGCCCAACTGTTGTGAAGGGTACTTTTTCAACGCTGGCCGACGGGGGCCTTCCTCAGGCTGCTGGCTAACATCGCTAACAGTATTCCCACAGCTCTAATAATCCAATCATAGGCGCACTAACCCAATAACATGATTTTCTTCAGTCTCATGTAAACACACTGAATGTCTTTCTCTGTGTCTCCAGATGCCCTCATTTGGAAGAACAGGTTTGCTACTGCTGCTGTCTCTTGTTATCTTCAGTGGAATAGGCTACCTCTGGCTCCCCTCATATGATATGGTAGAGGTAGAGGACAAGATTGAAGCCCCGATGAAAAAGTGGTAAGGCTCAAAGTTGATTGTGCACGCTTGTGAATGTTCGGTCACTCTCCGTGCAATATTCATGTATATACAAAGCTGACCTCGGACACCGCAAACCTTAAGCTAATGGATGGATGTGTAAATACATCAGTGCTTGTCAACAGTTTTGGAACAAAGTAATACCACAATCCCAAGGAGAAACTCAAGGCACACAAACTTATAGCCTTTGGGAAGGAATGATATAAATGATGATATTCCTTTTTTAGCTCTTTCAGCTCTTTTCTCTTTATTCTTTACGATTTATGATGACTATATGCTCTGTAAGGTGACCTTGGGTGTCTTGAAAGGCGCCTCTAAATTAAATGTATTATTATTATTATTCTTTTTTATCAAATGTTATGCTTATGTTTTAACTGTAATATTTATTCATTCTTGAAGGCATTTGCATTCATGAAAAGCATTCTATAAATGAAGTGTATTTTTATTAATATTACCTGTAGGTCCCCGCCCACTGGTCAAGTGAAGCCCGCAGCTTCCTGCACTTGCCCAGCGAAGTCATATGATCTGGCAGGGAGCATTCCCACTGCCAACCGAGAAGACATTCAGAAACGACGGGCAGAGGAGTACAAGAAGCACCAGGCTAGGTATGCATGGCCACCAGTACCAGGAACAAAGGCTGGAACAAAGGGATAGCGGGGAGGAGAGACAGTGATGTATCAATTGATCGATTTAATCAACAAATCAATTTCTTACAGAATAATATCTTAAATATTCAAATCAAGTTGTAAAATGAGTATTTGGCCTGTTTGCTACGACCCCAGGTTAATTGTTGACATCATCTATGTCTAGATTTAGATCAGCCAGGGTTTTTGCTCAACTCTGTCCTCATCTGGGACCTCATCTTCTGAAATTGGGTAGGCCTAGTGGTCCATTTTATTAAAAGTAGTGTTCAGCAGCTGCCCTAGCTGCATCTTTGATTTTTCAACCCAAGTTAGCACGTACACAGTGCCCTGGATAGCTAATAGCAGGCAAATAGTGCCCACAAAATGTTAGGAATTTGTTTTTGTTTGCGACTGCGCATGCCTACCACAAATTGAAAAGGGAGAATATTTTGGTGTCATTAAAATAGACAGAGAAGCCCGTATTTTTACTTGGCATGTTTCCATATTTTATGACTCGGTACAGTAAATGTTATAGTGTACATTAATTATTCAGTTAGAATATTGTTCAATTTACATTATTGGTTAAGTGGCGTATGTTTCGTATTGGTTAATTGATTTGTGGATTTTAATATTTTTTCTATCTCCTGTGTCCAGAACAAGCTCCATTTTGAACACACTCCTCTTTGCTCCATCCAACTCTCCACTGCAGTATCCCATTCAGGGTTTCACAGTACGCCCCTTGGTTCCCACTCTTATTCCAGGTACAGTACGCTGCACTTCAGTGGTTTAATCAAATCGCCGCGATACTGCTCTTCAGTTCAGTTGCTGTGCAAGTGCACTGCACAGATATACATATAAAGTGCAATGTTCTTTTTCCTTAGCATCCTTTCGGTGTTCATTTAATGTTCAATGTATTCCTCAGGAAATAGTTTCACCCCGAAAGATATTTTGTTTCAGGTTTAGCGTTGCACGGGGTTCAAAGAAGCAGCTATAAGGTTAGTAGTAAAACTCTGGGTGTCAAGTCAAAATCGGGATACAAGAGACAATTCTGGATGTCTTGGAGCTAAAGGTTAAATTTCCCTGGTTCCTTGTTACGGCCCATGTCTAACCAGCATCAACACAGGTCCCCCTTACTAACATAATCATTTGTTTCTCATCAAGCAAGAGTTGAAATGTATTTTCTATCCCTTTAATGACATGGCTATGGGTCTCTCTTTATCAGGGTTTTCCAAGCGGAACTTTTTACGGGACTTTTGGGTTTTCTTGGAAGCACTGGTGCACCTCCAATAGGTGTTTGCAGATTATGTCCTGCCCGGGGTTAAACAACAGTTTTCTTCTACACGAACAACAAATAAATATACAATAACTAAAGCATTATTTTTACATGATATTATATTCCATATATATATACCATTTTAGCCAAGCCCAGCCACATTTTCCCAGCTACATGTCACTTCATTCTATACATCTCACCTTTTTATATTCTGTGATGAAGTTATTTTTTCTTTCGAACAATGCAACTCTTTTCCAATATACTGTATTTCTGCTTTCCTCACTCTTACTTACTTTGATTCCACAAAGCTTGAATAAACAGAGTAGGCCTACTGCTGCTTGATTGTCTGCATTTCCCTTCCTGCCTTCCTTCTGATGTTTGCGCAACATGGGTGACTGTAAACAACAGAATCTTGAATTCTGTCTCGGAATTTTGCTCGGTCACCACTGAGTTCAACCGAGATGGCGAGTTCGCCGTCCGAGGAAAAGGGGCGTGTTTGTGCGTGTCGCTAGGCAACGTCCTCGAACCTCCGAGACGGATGGATATTAAAACGCAGATGGTCCCACGTTCAAGCAACGCAAGGGGGTGATTGGTCCGCTAACTAAAACCTGACGCACTATGGAGGTAGATTTGTGTCTTTATTATGCAATCAAAAATAATAGGTTTGAGAGCAAAACTTTCCACACTGCAATCAAAAAATAGATTTGAGAGCAAAACTATCGACACTGCAATCAAAAAATGTTTTATTGCAAGAAAAATTAATGTGATAAAAAAAATATTAATGGGAATCCAAAAGTTTTGTTTGCAAACCCAAAAGTTTTGTTTGCAAATCCAAAAGTTTTGTTTGCGAATCCAAAAGTTTTGTTTGCGAATCAAAAAGCTTTGTTTGCGAATCCTAAAGTTTTGCTTGCGAATCCAAAAGCTTTGCTTGCTGTTGAGCTGAATCTCGTGGGCGGGACCTACGCCGAAAGATGTAAGACACGTCTCTATTGGCCAGTCTCGATCGGAGTGACAGCTTGGCAACATCTGAAAAGCCGCTGCCCCCCGACCGCCTCCAGAAGCAGATTGTCGGCCTGTTCGTTTGTGCCTCTCAATCCGCGGCGGCGGTCAACAACATCGCCCTGCTCTCCTCTGCCATGGTCTCCTTGTCGGCTGACAGGGAGGCCTACGGGATTTTCAGGGCACGCAAGTGCGCGCACGGGACAAGCCCATAAGGCGAAGCCTAGACGGCGTAGCCTGCATGAAATAGAACTCCCTCTCTCGTTACTAACTGTGGATGTTGCCAAGCTGTCACTCCGATCGAGACTGGCCAATAGAGACGTGTCTTACATCTTTTGGCGTAGGTCCCGCCCACGAGATTCAGCTCAACAGCAAGCAAAGCTTTTGGATTCGCAAGCAAAACTTTAGGATTCGCAAGCAAAGCTTTTTGATTCGCAAACAAAACTTTTGGATTCGCAAACAAAACTTTTGGATTTGCAAACAAAACTTTTGGGTTTGCAAACAAAACTTTTGGATTCCCATTAATATTTTTTTTATCACATTAATTTATCTTGCAATAAAACATTTTTTGATTGCAGTGTCGATAGTTTTGCTCTCAAATCTATTTTTTGATTGCAGTGTGGAAAGTTTTGCTCTCAAACCTATTTTTTGATTGCAGTGTGGAAAGTTTTGCTCTCAAACCTATTATTTTTGATTGCATAATAAAGACACAAATCTACCTCCATAACGCACAACCATAAAGGCTCAAGACTGCGTCGATGCATCTACGTGGTCCTTGCATTGCGTGACGTGGGACCACAATCAGCCCTTAAATCTAAACCGTGCAACAGAGCAATTTCTAGTCACGTTGTCAACTCTTTGTCGTTGTCAAATTTGAGCTCATGCCTTCTTTGAGATTGTGGGATTTTCTAAATTGAATTATCGCCACATATACCAGAAACACGTTGCTAGCTCATTCATTTTTTGTTCTATCAACATACTTGGCATGTTTAGGCTATGAGTGGCATTATGGTTCAAATCAATGAGAGAGTAATAATAATATTTTGGCAGTCTGATTGAACCAAGGCATGCTAGGAAAACGGACAACAACAGACAGGTTGTGAGCTAAAAAGTATAAATATTCAGTCAACAGTCCTTTTTCATTTTAGCACGGCAAAGTACTCGCTCCCTCACTCAATCACTCTCAACACACTTCTCCTTGTGTTTAACAGGTTTCACTACAGGTCACCAAAGGTGTCCTCAGTCTAGGGAACCAGAGTGAAGCACAGAGTGTCGAAGGTGATTCATGAACTCCATCACTTCAATGTGTAACTAATCCACTTGTCACTGGGATTGACTTGTATGAAATATGATTTGTGAATAACCAATAGGTGGCGGAAAGAAATTGCTGATCTTGGAGAAGCTCAGCTTAGAGGAACTCAACAAACTTCTGGCGAAGGTCACCTACACCCTTCCTGTGTACCACATACACACCGGAGACCTGGGTACTCTAAGACCTTTTTAATGGATGTATGGGTTAAATGATAACATTGAAAGATACGTACTGAACAGAGGCTCAGGTTTAAAACATATATTGTTAATGTGATGTTCTCATTTTGCACTCAAAGCATTCCAATATTACAGTGGATTGTGTAAAGTGTGCCAAATCTTATTTAGGCTGGATGTTTTAAATTTGTTTTCACTTATTTTTCAATCAGTTCACTTCTCGTTTGAGCTTCATGAAGCTGTGTTCCCCATCGCCATTCGGCAACCAACCGTACCGGTTCTTTTCGACATGGGAACAAGTAAAACAACAAAAGTTTTTCCTTATAAATCTTCAATTTTTACCGTTGAGTAGAATCATGAACCCTTACCTTCTTCCTCTCTCTATCCCCCCCCTTCCACTCTTTCAAAGACATTAGCGACCAAGTGACAGTCACCACCAAGACCTTTATGCGCTACAAAGAGTTGAAGGTCCTCATAAGAAGCCTCAGGCAATTCTACAAAGACGTGGTGCTCATCGTAGCCGATGACAGCTTTACTCCAGAAAAGATCACAGAAGAAAATGTTCTGCAATACATCATGCCTGGGGGACAGGTAGGCATATATTGGAACCATGTGCACACACACACACACACACACACACACACACACACACACACACACACACACACACACACACACACACACACACACACACACACACACACACACACACACACACACACACACACACAACATAATGTCAGTCTTGTGCTTGGACATCATATAAGAGTAGTCAAGTATTGAAGTTGATTTCAAATCTTTCCCTTCCACAGGGATGGTTTGCCGGCAGAACCCTGGCTGTCTCTCAAGTCACCACCAAGTACTTTCTTTGGGTGGATGACGACTTTCTATTCACTGAGAAAACAAAGATAGAGGATTTGGTGGAGGTGATGGAGGCAACACCAGAGTTGGATGTGGTGAGAATCATATTACTCAATACAACTCAAGACTATTTTCACATTATGAATAAAGCATGAGTTTGAAGATGCAATTTCTCGTTATCCTTCTTAGGTTGGGGGTTCCGTTTCTGGAAACCAGTTCTACTTCTCCATCGCCTATGAGGAAGGCGATGGTGTTGCTGGAGGCTGTATGGACAGGAAGTCCGACATAAAGTTCCAATCACTACCAAATTACCCACAATGCTCCATAGTCAATGGGGTGGTCAACTTCTTCCTGGCTCGTACCGACGCTGTGAATCGAGTGAGATTTGACCCCAAGCTAAAGAGAGTGGCACATTCAGGTATGTTCCCAGCCACATCTATGACATGTAGCCCTTTGGGTTTGTGTACATGCATCCACAATGAATGAGAATGGGGAGTTTTCTTTTTGCTTCACTGGTAGATACATGGCTATCCAAAGTAGGTCTTCAGTCTTTAAATGCTAGCTACCAACAGAGTTATTATAGAGGGAGCTATACCGCTCCTGGATGTGAAGTTACCTCATCTTGGGAGCAGCTGCACAAGCACTAAGGCTACACGGCATAACATGCAAGGCTGAAACTCATAAATTAAATATATGTGTTGTCTCAATTCAGCAGGCAAAATATTTTGCATAAGTGACATATTTCTGGCTTTGAGGTATCAGATGAATTGGACAGCAGTGCTTAGTGTTGGCAGCTATCGTGACACGGGCAGCCGGTCTCAATAGATATGTCCTTTTTGAATATGCCATAAAAAGTGTCTGCTCGTCCACCGTCATAAAACCAATATAACAATGAGAAATCATTCAGTTGTCATGTTGTCACTGGTGCGGGGACTTGTAGATCCATAATGGGGCAGATATCCAATTTGTTTATCAACAATATCATCGAAATATGTGCTGCCTGGACCTGGATTCATTATCATCACCTCACCTTTTCTGTTTATTATTTTTAGTTTTCCGACATATGCTCCCTGAGAGTACAAGACGTTTTGGATGTACACAGGAAGCGCTCCTGCTACTTTATTATTCTGCTTAACATCCAATAATTGCTGTTTTGTTTTTTTCTCTGTAGAATTCTTCATGGATGGTCTTGGCCAGTTGATGGTTGCTTCGTGTGGCCATGTTTCCATTGGCCATCAGCCGAGAGGGGCCAATGCTCAATATAGTCAGTTCAGACACCCTGGAAAGGGTGATGTGCAGTATAAACTACAGCTGCACTACTACAAAAACCATCTACAATGTATCCACTACGGATAGGAAGAATCCCGACGGATCCATTCGCTATAAGAGAAAGTTATCTTCCAGTACTATGCATGTTTTCCCATAAACAACCACTATTGGCTTGAGTTGTTGCTACAGTAATAGCTCAATCATTTTCAGGGTTAGGTTTATGTTGTATATATATTTATATCTCTGTCATTCAGCAAATTCCTGTAGAAAAGGGACATAGTGCGGGTTTAAAGCTGTAGTATCTAACCTTGTTTCATTAATGCTTTTTTTTATTTAGAAGTAAAGACACTTATGTAAAAAAGACACTGGTAAAAGTACTGATTCATCCTCTTTATTGAAGTAAATCTCCTTTAAATAAGGCCACGGATTTGGAATGTCTTGTCACTGCTCTAAATCTGCTCCGTCTGCATTGTTTGCTGGTTTACTTTCATCCATCCTCAATAATCAGCTACTAATTCTCCAATATACTCCATTTCTCTGCCAGGAAGTCTCCCTCGCCCCCCTTCGAATATAATCACTGATGGTGTGGGATAATTTAACTGTACCCCTAGAAGGATATTAATCAATATCTTGCCTTATGTGCTATATGAATAGGTTCTTGCTTCTTTGAAATCATTGAATTGTCATTGAATGTTCCGTGCTACCAGTATTTAGTAATATTCAGGCCTGGGGACCAATGTGAAACCAAGGCAGCTTCACCCAGAGGGATTCAGATAGACAAAGCGTCGATACGGTTTGTATAAGGACAGGTTACAACTCTGGTATGAAGAGTCTGCAAAGGTGTCTCCACAGCTTTAATAAACAAGATTGTCACGTACGTTCTTTGTCTTCATTTATTTTATTTTTTTGTCTTCATTTTTTGTTGTTGTTTGATCTCCCCCTGTCCACGAGATATTCTGAGACTTATCTCCTAACGTGACAGACCCCCATTCCGGTCACTTCGATCCCCTCACCTGAGATTCCCTGTCATCTCACAAGTTCACGTTGTTAACGTTGGTTTCGCATGATAATAAAGCTTGTTTTTAATTGAATTGAGAGGAAGAGAGAGGGGGGGAGAGAGAGAGAGAGAGAGAGAGAGAGAGAGAGAGAGAGAGAGAGAGAGAGAGAGAGAGAGAGAGAGATGTCAGCTGAAAAAAGAGGATACCTTTATCTTAAGAAGATGCATGATAAGATAGAGTCATGGAGAAAGACTGGAGAGAGGAAAGAGAGGGATGAAGGGGAGAGAAAGAGGAATGGGGGAGAGGAAGAGGGATGGGGAGAGAAAGGGATGGGGGAGTGTTACGACCCACCCCGTTGGTGTCCAGGGGGAAGGGGGGGGGCAACAATGAATATAATACCGGGCGTTTAAAGAACAGAAGAGAGTAGCAGGACTTCAACAAACATACCATTCATTTCATAACTGGGTCCTAAGTTAACACAGAAAGAACCACAAACAAACAAACAACACTAACCCTCCACTGAGGGAGCAACAAACAACACTAACCCTCCACTGAGGGAGCAACAAACACTACTAATCCTCCACTAAGGGAGCAGTGCCACGACGAAGTGCCCACGTAGCTCCGACTCGCGACCGACAGCGAACCCACTCGGTTCGCCTATCTGGCCCACTGGCCACGTCTGCTCTCATCCCTGCAGCTTAATACCAATCCACGTGATTGCTGAGGGGCTGCAGGTGTGTCTGATCAGTCCGACGGGGAGGGTGATACCTGGAACAGCACACAGAACAGCAGAGGAAAAACACACACACGTAACAGGGAGAGAAAGGGGGATGGGGTGGAGAGAAAGAGGAATGGGGGAGAAAGAGGGATGGAGGGGAGAGAAAGAGGGATGGGGGGAGAAAGAGGAAATGGGGGGAAAGAATGAGGCAGCAGGAAACTTTGTTAATCCCACCGCCCAGGACTCCAGGACTGGATGTGGACAGCCCCCCCCCCCATCTACTAAACCGGGTCTCCTCCACAGACCACCCCTCAACTACCTCCACCAACTACCCTAAAGGTGACATACTATACCACCAGGTGTGAGTGTGATTAGCCATATATTGCTTATCTATCCCTCATAGATCTAGGTGGACACGCCCACTTGTGATGTCAGAAGGGGCAGGTTATGAAAACGGCTTGTAACGCCTAATCACACTCACACCTGGTGGTATAATACCTTTAAACCCACCGACATGTGAACTACCTTAAACCCATCACCATGCACTGTCCCTGCCCAGTCTGGTGGTCCACTGCACCCATGACCAGAGTCCTCGCTCCCAAATGCAATGAGTTTGATCTTTTTGTAGGTGTAAAATCTATAAAATCTGGATCAGAATATTTCGTCTCAATCACAAAAGGCAAACCCTGAACCAACTATAAAGACAGGAACAATTAATGACATGTCAGAGTTTATTTTAATTGACTCTGAAACTCTGGAGAAAAAAAAATGTGCGAAGCCTCAGCTCTTCCACCTGTGTTTTAGATACTCTGCCCACCAACTTCTTAATATTTGTTCTTCACCTCTTGACAGCTGCTTCAAATCATCAATACATCGTTGCAGACTGGCTCGTTCCCTAAATCACTGAATACAGCTGTCGTCAAGCCCCTACTTAAAAAGAAAAATGTGGATGACTATCTTAAAAGACTACAGGCCAATATCCAACTTACTATTCATTGGCAAAGTCAAGTCATTGGCAAAAATAATATTAAATGAACTCCACATTTCTGACACTAAATAATTACTTTGATATTTTCCAAATAGGTTTTCGTTCTAATCACAGTTCTGAAACAGCTCTAATTAAGGTTACAAATGACCAGGGCCGTGCAGCGACCCTTTGAGGGGCAGGGGCTCAAATTCAAAAAAGGGCACATGCAAAAACCACTACTGTCAGAGACACTGAGACAGAGTAGACATGAAACGGATTTGCCATTTCCAGTGGCGGCTGGTGATCAAAAATGTTAGTTTGGCACAGTAATAGACTGGGGGTCTGTTACTGTGGGGGGTCTGTACCGGGATGACGTGCCCGGTACAAATTTGGCACCCGGTACAAATATGGTGTGACAGCGCCCTGGCGCCCTCTATTGACCCACCGCCACTGGCCATGTCATGTGGCCACGTAGTTACTACAGAGTAGCCTATACAGATTCAATATAACAATGTATGCTTTCCCTTTGCAATTTCAAAAGGTTTCCCAGATAGGTTTGCTACAAAACGAGAACTGTTACAGTTTATTTAGCATTATCAACTTAATGGTTTTGGAAACAACTGTCTGTGTGTGTCTGACTCTGTAGTGATCTTACCCGGCATTGTACCGTCTCTTAAAACAACAAGCGCATCTTCTTCTTCTTCTTTTGAGTTTATTTGGCGGTGGCAAACCAATATGGTGCATTACCGCCACCTACTGTTTGTTTTAGAGCTTCGATGGAGGTTATACGCTATAAACTATGCAAAAGAACAAAAGTAAATAAACAAAATCATATAGATAGACAACAACAGATTAAATTATAATCTGTCAAATAAACCTGTTGCTTTCAGATAACTCAATACATGTTTCCATGCTGATGGTCTCAGTGAGGAAAAGGAGAGTAAACCCTCTAAGGTCAAGCTTGTTTGACCCAAAGCTTTAACATTTTTCAACAGCTCCCTTCTCTCCAAATTGTACGCTTCGCATTGTAGTAAAACATGCTCCACTGTTTCTCTTCCATTACATTTTGGGCAGACCCCTGTTTCATGTTTGCCTATGATGTTCATACTGTGGTTAAGACATGTGTGCCCTATGCGTAGTCTTATGATGATAACCTCACATCTTCTGTTCCAGCAGCCCTGTCTCCTTGTTACCACCTGCCTCTGGATTCTATGCAGGAACCGACCCTTATTTTCCCTATCCCATTGTTCTTGCCACACCTTGTTGATTTCTGATTTAATTATTGTTTTAACTTCAGATTTACTTAATGGGACACCCAGCTGTATATCCTGTTTCAGTGCCTTTTTTGCCAACATGTCGACAACCTCATTGCCTTCTACTGCTGCATGGGATGGGACCCATAAAAAGCCCACCGTTATTTGCATTCTTTCTATTTTAAACAAACTCTGAAGAACTCAGTGTTTCCCCCAGCACTGTGTTGTTAAGGCGGCCGCCTTATCAACAATAGGGCCCCGCCTTGACTACCAATGTATATAAAATAAATAAAAAAAAATATCTTTTTTTTTTTTTTTTTTAATTATTATGCATTAACAAAGTAGAAAACTCTCGTAGGGAAAGAAAACATACTTCCATCAGGTGTAAAAATAAAGATCAATAATGCATCGGTGTTCACAACAATGGTCGTGACATCAAGCTTTTTTAATTGAATTTAACCAGGGAGACCCCCCCCCCCGCTCCTTGACCACCTTGACTAAGACATTTACTGGGGGAAACACTGAACCTCATAAACTAGATCAGGGCCTACAGGTAGATTTGCCATTTGAAATGCTGATTAGAGCTGCCATTGAGTCTGAGCAAATGATGCATCTACTTGACCTTCCCTCTTCTATCCACCAGAGAGCCAATAAAATGGCTAACAGCTCCACTGTGAATACTGCTAAATGATCTGACGTTCTTTTGATAATTGATACATTAAACTGTGGTATGTGTACTGCTGCCCCTGTCCTACCTGTGTCTGGATCTTTTGACCCGTCTGTAAAAATTTGAATTGACCCGTTATACTTATCAATTATATACTGTTGTATCAAACTATTCATCCCTCCAAATTCATTACATTGTTTTGATTTCTTAATAATTTCAAGATCTACTGTAGGCATGGGGAAAAGCCACGGGGGAGTTGCTGGTAGTGGTACTGTACAGCTATGTGTTAGATTGGATATCCCTAACTCCCTGGCAGAGCTATCTCCTACCCATCCAAAACTATTTAGCTTTGTACGCCCATGCTCCCAGCATGGCTCTAGAACTGATTTGGTTGGATGATCTTGTTTGTGTCCTTGCAAATTAGTCCAGTATACCATGGACAACTGCATACGCCTCAAATATAATGGTAACTCTCCAACCTCCACCTGTAGAGCTGCAACTGATGAAGTCTTGAATGCCCCACAACACAGCCGGATGGCCTGTGCCTGTATTCATGGACGCTGGAAGTGGGGGGGCTGGGGGGGCTGCAGCCCCCCCTGGTGGCGAGAGGCTGAATGTGAAATGCAAAAACCCCCGTGGAAATAAATAAATAAATACATAAATATATCAGACTATTATTATACTATTGTCATTTTATTTACATAACTCAAACAACATATTTGACTATAAATGTCACAAGCATGTCACAAATCACATGGGGGGCGCCACGAGTCAATGTTGGGATGTGCGTGTGGTTAGAATTGTGTGAGGACCACAGGCAAATATTATATCAGCAATCTAGTCCATGTGTGACCGGCTGAATCTGCGTTGTGTGTTTTTCTTGAACAAATATGTGACCCGGATCTCAGTCCGGACTCGGGAAATCCGACGTCTATTTATTGTTTGCCGCTGAAGACAAATATAAAACAACAAATAGGACAGATACACCATTTACAGATACACAGATTACAAATCTTTAAATGGGATAGGACCTGACTATATACCTGACTTGCTTCAGTGATACATCATCAAGGCCGCTGTGATCACAGGAACAAAATTTGCTGATAAAAGTCAGATAAAAACAATGTGAACCGGCTTTTATCTTTTATGCTGTTTGTCTATGTATGTGTGTGTGTGTGTGTGTGTGTGTGTGTGTGTGTGTGTGTGTGTGTGTGTGTGTGTGTGTGTGTGTGTGTGTGTGTGTGTGTGTGTGTGTGTGTGTGTGTGTGTGTGTGTGTGTGCTGCACAAACAGGTGGATCCTGGTTGACCCCCGTCATCTCATCTGATCAGCCTATCACCCCCTCCTCCTCTTCCTTCTCAGCCAAGTCACTGTGTGTTTGCAGTGACTTGGCTGGATTTACATGCAACGTAAGTGTAATTGTAGTGGGTCAAGGAGCCCAATTTATTAGGGCACCAATTTGGGGCAATCCGCCGAGGTCCCTTTGCCTACGTTTGGTGTGATGCTGGGGCGATCTGTTATGTGATGCTCGTTCCCGCTGTGGAACGAGAGCGCAAAGCCGACAGTATGGCGCAACTGAAGCGGCAGCAGCCTGTAGTTCCTATGGAAGCGCGGCGTACCTCGGAGTTACACCTTTCCTTTTCCTTGGCTCTCCCGTAGTCGGGGAGCCCAGGGGAGACGTTCCCTCCAGGGCCGATGCCTTTTCGGGGGTTACACCCTTCACTATAACCGGCAGTGGGTCTGTTTATAGGTCGGAAGACACAGGCACGGATTCTTGGCGTTTGGTACTTTATTTAACAGTACACGTAGCCTAACTCGAAAAACAGAACCTGTGTAAGTACCATATCGGCTCGGCTTCCAGATCGGCTCGGGGTCCGTCGTCTGCTGATTACGTCACACAATAGCTATCTACAGCAATAAGGTTTTTTAAACCCGAGCGCCCCCGGGGGCGGGGGCAGCTGCGCCAACGTGTGCTGTAAACAGCTGTAAACATCACCACCATGCTCCAACATGTCCATGGTGCATACCCACGTAACGAGAAGAAGCTTGGCTAAAAGCCCATGATAACCATTTTTACCTGAACAAAACACAATTCTAACGCCAAGCAACTAAATTAGCCCGTAGCAAAACACGCAAAACGTGCATGCGCTCATACTGGCCACCGCCGATTTCGCTCTGTCATGCCAGCCACACAAACTATGTCATATGAAAGCTGAGGCTTCACAGATTCCAATGATATAACGGTCATCACTCTACGACGAAAACTCACTGAACTAGCAGCCAAAGAAGAGCAAAATAAATAAACAAATAAAAAACGTTATACAATGTGATACTTTTGATTGGCGAAATGTGTTTTTTTACATGGATTTGGGTCCATTGATTTGACTGTCCCTCGACTCCATTGGCTCTGACGGTTCGATAGAGGGGTCGATCATCCAAATTGACCAATGGATACCCAAGATATCTTCCCGGGTTTGACTGGAAGGACAGCATAATTCGCGCAAGAAGCGCAGAGAACTTTCTGAACACTCTTCAGACACTCCGGCTAGATAGAGATATACGCTCCTACTACACGCTTATTTCAACGTTTGCATTTCTAGTTAGCTAGTTATTTTGTATTTTCTTGCCTTTTTCTTCTATTTGTTATTATTTTAAAATAAATAATGGCAGGCAGGAGAAAGACCTATACTTTTGCGGAGCCATTCGCTATCATTACTAGCGACAGTGGGGCTACTGTAGTCCCTCTCGAGTCGTCGTCTGACGTCAGTGACTTGCTGTTGCCAGAACTGGACACGGACAACAGTGATTCAGAAGTTCGAATTCCATCACCTGAAAGGTATGTAATCTCTGTTATCGATTACTTATTGATTTGGTGTCAAATTGACGATCTATTTACCTTATTAGATATTATCTATCTATCGATCACCCTACTCACTCTACTCATTCCACACACTCACTACCGGTACTCTTATATTTATATTTATGATATTATTTGCATCAATTATCATTATCAATATTTTGTACATAGTTTATTTGATACTATCTCTATCCTTTCTTCTCTTTATTCCCTTTTGCATTGTTGAGAGGACTTAGCAAACCAAGCATTGCTGTGCAAGTGATGAATAAACTTGGATTTGATTTATTATCCTGCAATGAATTTAGTAAATGCACACACTCAAACTGGTGCAAACTGGATTGTTAGTTGACTTCCACAGTAGCCTACAGGTCTTGTTTACCCCAACATATTGTTACTTGTCTGTTTGGAGTCATTCTTTTCTTTCATCTTCTTGGGTTCCACAGTGATGATGATGCTGATTATGAGCCACCTTCATCGACTGCTCCTGCTCCAGCGTCAGCCCCCCCACCTCTGTTTATATATATATATATATATATATATATCAGTGGCGGCTGGTCGTTTTTAAAGTGAGGGAGGAAGGACTGCGCGCTTGGTTGCCATTGGCCTGCTTGCACTGTTGGTGTATGGTGGCATACGAATGTGAGACTCAAGTTGATTCAGGGTGTTTTGTTGAACTACAAAATAGAAGGGAGGGAGTTATGTGAACAAAATGTATACAAAGCCACCAGTGGCATCACTGTAATTTGAGAAGGAAAGGATGCAAAGCATATTAGTCAAATCAGGCCTACTATTGATTTGTAAAAGTCAATAAAAAAATATGGGCCTATCATTGGGCCTATTTTTGCCCTCACTGACTGAAGTTATTTAGCTATGTTTATTTTCAGTTACAATTGCTTGTAGTGCTACCAGTAAGTCATGCGTACCTAGCAAACCATGTAGCACTCACAACACTGACGTTGCCATTACTTCTGGTGACCTTGATTTTGGGAAGTGGTCTACCTCTTTCTTTGGTCGCTAACTTAGCACTGTAACTGAATGAATGGAATGCTTTTTGTAATAAGACGTTAATGTCCTCCGTTTCCAATGTTTCCATTGTGCATTTAGGATCTCGCTATCGCAGATTTCACTTGCTCTGCGTCTCTCAGACTGAGCACCGCGGCAACGCAGACCGGGTTTGTTATCAACAGCGTTGCCAGATTGGGCAGATTTCCCGCCCAATGATAATTCTTCCAGCCTAACATGGTTAAAAGTAGCCCAATTGGGTGGGAAATCGGACCAATCTGGCAACACTGCTCAACATCCAGGGATCCTGCTTATTGGTTCATAGCGCAGACGGATAGATTTTTGCGCGAATCAGACCCCTTAAGGTCCCACCCACTCAGAGGAGGATTTTCCTCCTCTCTCCCATTGAAACCCATGTTATCCACCGGCCGCCAGTACTTTCGGGAAAATGAATGGGAGTCAAGGGACGCGGAGGGAGGACGTTCCTCCCTGAAGTAATTGTCAAAAGGCGATAGGGGGTGCTAATGTCCCTTTACCCAGGGAAACGAACATTATATATTCAAAGGCAATAAAGTAGTCATATTTAAGGGCATTCATTCATTACAATAGTCTGGGCAATCTACATTTTTTATTCTCAACAATGTTAGGGAGGATCTTCCTCCCTCTCCTCAATGGAGAAGCCTCCACTGATATATATATATATATATATACAGGGCTGGACTGGGGAAATTTTTCAGGCCGGGCATTTTTAACCAAGAGCAGGCCACCACCAGGTATTGACGGGGAAAAATGTAAGCGCGCTGTGTGACAGTGTGGGTTTTTTCCCCAACTGCTTTTGACATGCGTACCCCTTAAGCCTTTTTGTCACACCATGAGTACCCCTTCACTCATGCAATGACTATGCTGCACACATTCGTTAATTTATCCACATATCCCCTGCAGTTTGCTTGCGCACCTATATGTATATGTACCATATACCCCTTGTTGGGAATCACTGCCTTAAACGATCAATGTGCACTAGGAGACACAAACATTTTAACACTATGAGAAGCATTATGAAAAGTTCTCCCAAAATACTGTTAGGCTTATCAAAAGTATGATCTATTGACCGTAGGTCACATTACTTTTTAGACATGTCATTTCTTTCAACCTTGTTACTTAAATTTAAGTAAAGGAATTATATTAAAAAATATTAATTAATTCATTTTAGTTAATATAATTATAATAAATGTAATACTGTAGGCTAAACTATGAATAATATATCATTACTTGTGTGATACAATGCATTATTAAAGCAAGAAATGACTGGATGACTGTACCAATGACTGGATGCAAAGGCTGACCTAAAATTGCAATACACAAAAAGGCCACAAGATGTTTATCTCACTACAAGCTACAAGTAACAGCAAGGATTTCTCTTATTACCAATTTGTGTTGCTAATCAACTGTCAATACAAAATAAAATGTTAGGTGTGTGAAATTATGCCAGGACTTGGAAAGAATAGGATTTTCATCCATTTAATTTTGAATATAAATTAAAAAGTGATGACACACATAACAATTTAAGTTAAACACTTATATTTACAATGAGTCAATAATTACTTAACTGTACAAAATAAAATACATTGCTTAACTTAACAAATCACTTAACTGTACAAAATAAATAGAAAAAATAAAGTAAATAAATACACAATTATACTGTGTATTAAGAATATGAATATCAATAAAACAAACATTAAAACGAAAAGGAATGGGTAACTTACATGCAGCATGCAAACCAATGAGAGCTTTCAAATGGACCAGAACACACACACACACACACACACACACACACACACACACACACACACACACACACACACACACACACACACACACACACACACACACACACTCCAACAAGTGGGAGAGATGCTGATGCTATCCCATCTGCCTCTTCTCAGCAGCAACACCCAGCACTCCTTAAGCATGGGAACCTTAAAAAAGATGAAAAGACAAGAAAGATAGAAATGTGAGAAAAATAACACAGGTGATCATAGTAGTGCATTTCAACTCTACAAAAACGTTCTAAGACTGTGACACAGTAAATGCGTATTCAGATCTAATGTTTTAATTCTAAATGACAGTGATTCTAATATAAGGTCTCATGTGCACTAAAGGTAGATACTGCTTTACATTTTCTCTGCAATGTACTTTGTGCAAGGACAGAGTTTAACTTAATCTGATCCACTATGAGTGTTTCAAGTCAGCGTATTATTTTACCTCATCACAAAAGCAGGTGCCCAGAAGTGAGGAGTGAGAAAATACATTAGTTCTGTTCTATAGAAAGGGACCGTCCACCCCATCGCTCAGTAAGACTGTGCAAAACAGCATATTTCGTAAGGCCGACGCACGACAGTCACACAAACAAAATAAAGAATAAAGAAGCAACCCCGCAGTGGCACAACAGTCACACAAATACAACGAATAAAGAATAAATAAACAACCTGGCTGCGGCAGCGTTGTAGCTAGCCATGCACACCATTTAACCTAGCCTAGCCTACATTGCTAGGCTAGGTTACATGACTGGCAGTGAGCAGCACCAAAATAATATCCGACGGTCCGACATTAATCCATATCTGAGTGACAAGGTTAGACAGCATTTAACTTCGACAGACGATCAATATTTCTTTCTCACACATAGATGTCTGATTTATAAACATTTTGCTGTTCATTAATTAATAGCTGAAGTTAACCTTGACTTACCGTCATGGCCGCCTCGTCCACCTGCTGTCGAGCATCTTCTCCTCCACTACCTGTTGATGCTGCTGCTGCAGATGTGGAGGCTCCATGTCCACGAGCAGCAAACATATCAGCTATTTTTAGGCATTTCGTAGCATCTGCCTGAAGGGCTGCTTTTTTCTGGTCCCTGGCTCTTTCAGCGCCACCCTTTCTTTTCTTCCCACTAGGGTCCATATTGCCCGTTTTCGATCTGCCTGCTAGCAGTGGCTAACCAACCAAGTCACCAACGGAGGCTGAGATGGAGGGGTAGGCGTAATTGGCCTGCCCCTCACCTCATTGGCCCAGGCTTCAATCAATCATGATAAAGGGCAGATCTGCCAGTTTAACTTGCATTAACTTGAATTGACGTTAATGTGGCCTGCATTGAAGTTAACGTGGCCTGCTACGTTAGACGCGAGTTTGGCATGAATAAAAAAATAAATAAAAGGCTTCAGGCCACCGGGCATATGCCCGCCATGCCCTATGCCCAGTCCAGCAGTGTATATATATATATATATATATATATATATATATATATACATATATATATATTAGAGCTGTCAAGCGATTAAAATATTTAATCGTGATTAATCGCATTAATGTCATAGTTAACTCTAATTAATCGTGATTAATCGCAAATTCTTTTTCTATGCTAAATATCCCTTGATTTTTTTGTCCCATAATTCTTCTCATTTTAATTCTCTTATCAACATGGTGAAGTGCATCGGCTTACCTTGTGCAAATGATTTTTTATTGATAACAACATTGGCATATACACTGATCAAAACAGGACGATACAACAAAAAGAGCCTTTAAACGAGTGCAATTAAACGACTGCTTTGAACAAATGTCATTTGAACATAGCAGTCAGGCTACTGCTTCTTTGTTTTGAGCCAAAAAAAAAAAAAAAAAAAAATTATATATTTTTTTTTTTATAAAATAATTGCGTTAATCGCGCGATAAAAAATTTAACGCCGTTAAATTTGGTTTGCGTTAACGCCGTTAAAAACGCGTTTAACTGACAGCTCTAATATATATATATATATATATATATATATATATATATATATATCTTTATCCCTAGTGATTGTAGTTTTTAGCTGTGTTTTTACCTTTGTTTTTACAGTTTGGTTTTATTATATGTTGTTCACAAATATATCTGCTCCAGTTGGAGTCAAACTTCATTTCGAATGTATGGTTTTCTTTGACTGTGAAAATGTATAGAGGTCTGGGTGAATTTTCAAAACAAGTCAAAACTGTTGATTTTGGATGGAATGAATACCTATAGTGATATGTCAGTGAAATAAAATTAGTTTTACAGTCTGGTACCTTTAGAAAGGTCAAATGGCACTGATGGTGCCCAAAAGTGCCCAAATGGCACCATTTAGTCCGTCTGGACCTACCTGTACTAAAACCTCTCTAAAATCACTTTATTCACTTTATTAGAATTTATCCTGGAACAGGGTACTCATCAGATGTTGTTATATGTTTCCCTAAAGGTTCTGGGCTACTATCCCATAGTTTCAAGGTGGTATTCACTCTAAATAATGTGTTTTCTCTAGGCGAAAATTGAAAATTGACATTTCTTGTTCTAGCTGAATTTACTCTGACACAGTAACATCTATATTGATTCTGACACTTCTGTAGCCACCTCACAGGTCTTACCTTCTTTTTTAAACCAACTTTATTCATATAGCCCTTGTAGTTGTGGAGGCATACTCTATTCATTATGGGCATGTCATTTCGGGCAGGAGGCCTGTGAAATAGGCCTAGGGCTTAACAGGTTAAATTAAAGAGCCTGTAATGATCCTTCATTTTGAACATAGACCATTCCCAACCTATCTGTATGGATAGTTTTCTTCTAAAAACAAAACATCCCTCGGAATCATCTTGGCTGTTAAGATAAGCCGTCCGTGTTGCCAGATTGGGCACATTTTCAGCCTGATTTGGCTACTTTGAATCACGTTAGGCTGGAAAAACGGGACATATGCCCAATCTGGCAACACAAACTAGGCATAGACCTACTCGCGCTCACACATGTGCTCGCTGTTGCCTCGTGGTTGCTATGACTACAGCCAGAGCTACAGCACAAAACAGCCCATCACAACTGTCCGACGTACAGCCAATCACAATGTACGCCCATTCAAGCGTACAGCCAATGATATTGTGTAACGTAATCAGCAGACGACGGACCCCGAGCCGATCTGGAAGCCGAGCCGATATGGTACTTACACCGGACTCGTTTAATTCCCCCTAGACTGACACTCGCTCAATCGCTCGTTCACTCATTCGTCGACTGATTTCGCTGACGTCACTCACACACACACACACACACACACACACACACACACACACACACACACACACACACACACACACACACACACACACACACACACACACACACACACACACACACACACACACACACACGCCACTCTTGTGACATCGGGAAGAGGCGTCCGACAGCAACCTGCTTTTAAGTTGTCATCCTCATGTGTGTAGCCTATCATGTCCCTCGGTGCGGAATAGTGTTGGCTCTGCGCGCTCGTTGCGCTCTTGTTATGCCACCACAGAGGCATATCAACGGTTTTGTCTCCAGCTACTTAACGTGCATCCGTTGTCACAATACGGATAAAGTCCGAGTGATCGATGACGATACAAACGGTAAGTTTTAAGCTTGGGGATGTTTCGGCGCGTGAACGACTTCATGCCTGTCTACGCTTCAAACTCATGCATGTTGCAGGAAATGGGCAACTGCGCCCCCAAGGGTCACACCTTTCGGTGGCTTCTCTCTCCATCCAAAGCTACAGTCAGTGTTTAATGACGTCGATTTACCTTTGAGCATTTCCTATTATAGGCTACTGTGTAAAATGCTGTTTAGAATTAACGTTTGTATCAAGAAAGAAAGAACCAGCGAGGGACGCTCTTACTCCCAATCTCCTTGCTTGACCGCGATCTAGCATCTAGGATCGATTGCTCTTCCTTGGGTCCCCGGATGTTAACACTGAATTTTCTGACATTGAATTTTCCAGCTGAATTTGCCATGTTGAATTTTTTAACGTTGAATATTTAAATTTGGAATTTTTTAACATAGAAAAATAAAGCTAAATATGATTTATTGAGTTAAATTCAGAGGCAAAAAATCCATATACTTCATTTCAATGCATAAATATTCAGTGCTTAGAATTCAATGGCTTTTTATTTTCAAAATCCGATGGCACAGATTTACTTCTGTCTACTGGCGGCCGGTGAAAAACATGGGTTTCAATTGGATAGAGTAGGAAAGTCCTCCTCTGAGTGGGTGTGACCTTAAGGCGTCTGATTCAGCAAAAATCTATTCGCACTGCGCTATGAACCAATAAGCAGGATCCCTGGCTGGTGAGAAGTGTTGCCAGATTGGGCAGATTTCCCACCAAATGGGTTACTTTTAACCACGTTAGGCTGGAAAAATTATCATTTGGCGGGAAATCTGCCCAATCTGGCAACCCTGTCGATAACAAACCCGCTCTGCCTGCCCTGCATTGCCGCTCTGCCTAATGCCGCGTTTCCACTGCAGGGTGCAGTACGGTACGGTTCGCAAAGGTGAGGTACGGATTGCGTTTCCACCGCCAAAAGTGGGCTTGACAAGGACTGAGCCGTACTCGTTTTGCACTCGTTTTCAGTACTCCTCCGTTGGGGTACTGAAAACGAGACGAGACGCCTGAAAGGGTACCGGAAAATTCGAGCTACACACCCCCTCCGTTGACAGAACCGTCACTTCCGGGCGACGTGGGGATAAAAACAAACAAACAGTAGGCTCGAGGTATTATTCTTTACAATGAACATGTCGTGTAAAACGCTTGCTTGGGCGAACAAGGAGGTGGAGACGTTCCTCCGCATTCTTGGGGAGGAAGACGTTGTTTACGCTATTGACGTAGCTGCATGGGCGATCGACATCCGGCCTACCATAAAGGGTACTGTCGGCGGTGGAAACGCGACCTCGGAACTGAGCTGGGCTATACCGCCCCCTCCCTCCCGGACTGAGGCGAACCGAACCGTACCACACCCTGCAGTGGAAAAGCGGCACAAGAGACGCAAAGCAGGTGAAATCATCTGAAGGATAACGAGATTCTAACATTTGCGAATAAAGTGTACAATGGAAACATTGGAAACAAGAGGACATTGTTCATGTTTAATTACCCAGAGCATTCCATTCATTGAGTTACAGTGCTAAGTTAGCGACCAAATAAAAAGGTAGACCACTTCGCAAAATCGAGATCAACAAAAGTAATCAGTGTCAGTGTTGTGGGTGCTAAATGGTTTTCTGGGTAGTCATGGCTTACTGGTAGCATTACTAGCAATCGACTTTGATGGCCCTGTTTGCTAAGAATAATGGCAAATCTCCAACGTGGACTGTTCATGGTTTCAAAATCTTGATAGGGCAACCCAACACCACGACAAGTTTCAAGGTCACGTTGGTGGTGCTATGCGACTTTCCTTGCTATGCACCATGCCTATATCAGGTTGTTTGAAATAATGTTCTCGTTCTTTTACTAGTTTGTTAATCTGACCCTTCTGTTTGATATTGTGGAAAGGGTGAATGATTCAGAGCATGATGCATTTTAAATGGCATCAATTTTGGTCTTTAGTCTTTCCTTAAAACAATTGGAACTGAAAATAAATATAGCTAAATTACAACCAATAACTTCAGAAATTGAGGGCTAAAATAGGCCCAGATTTATTTATTTACTTTTACAAATTAAGAGTAGGCCTGATTTGACTAATGGGCTTTGCATCCTTTCCTTCTGCCCTTGTAGTCCATTTCAAAGACATGCTGCCCACCAGCTTTCAAATTACAGTGATGCCACGGGTGGCTTTGTATACATTTTATTCAGATAACTATCCCTCCCTACTATTTTGTAGTTCACCAAAACACCCTGAAACAACTTGAGTCTCGCATTCTTATGCCACCATACACCAACAGTGCAAGCAGGCCAATGAAAACAAAGCGCGCAGTCCTTCCTCCCTCACTTTAAAAACAACCAGCCGCCCGCGACTGATATATATAGACCCTAAACCTAACCCTAACCCTGAAAATGATTGAGCTATTACTGTAGCAACCACTCAAGCCAATAGTGGTTGATTATGGGAAAACATGCATAGTACTGGAAGATAACTTTCTCTTATAGCGAACGGATCCGTCGGGATTCTTCCTATCTGTAGTGGAGACATTGTAGATGGTTTTTGTAGTAGTGCAGCTGTAGTTTATACTGCACATCACCCTTTCCAGGGTGTCTGAACCGACCATATTGAGCATTGGCCCCTCTCGGCTGATGGCCAATGGAAACATGGCCACATGAAGCAACCATCAACTGGCCAAGACCATCCATGAAGAATTCTAAAGAGGAAAAAACAAAACAGCAATTATTGGATGTTAAGCAGAATAATAAAGTAGCAGGAGCGCTTCCTGTGTACATCCAAAACGTCTTGTACTCTCGGGGAGCATATGTCGGAAAACTAAAAATAATAAACAGAAAAAATTAGGTGATGATAATGAATCCAGGTCCAGGCAGCACATATTTCGATGATATTGTTGATAAAAATTGGATATCTGCCCCATTATGGATCTACAAGTCCCCGCACCAGTGACAACATGACAACTGAATGATTTCTCATTGTTATAGTGGTTTTCTTACGGTGGACAAGCCGACACTTTTTATGGCATATTCAAAAAGGGCATATCTATTGAGACCGGCTGCCCGTCTCACAATAGCTGCCAACACTAAGCACTGCTGTCCAATTCATCTGATACCTCAAAAGCAGAAATATGTCACTTATGCAAAATATTTTGCCTGCTGAATGGAGACAACACCTATATTTAATTTATGCAAAAATTGAAGGAGATTCAGCCTTGCATGTTATGCCGTGTAGCCTTAGTGCTTGTGAAACAGCTCCCAAGATGAGGTAACTTCACATCCAGGAGCGGTATAGCTCCCTCTATAAAGACTGAAGACCTACTTTGGATAGCCATGTATCTACCAGTGAAGCAAAAAGAAAACTCCCCATACTCATTCATTGTGGATGCATGTACACAAACCCAAAGGGCTACATGTCATAGATGTGGCTGGGAACATACCTGAATGTGCCACTCTCTTCAGCTTGGGGTCAAATCTCACTCGATTCACAGCGTCGGTACGAGCCAGGAAGAAGTTGACCACCCCATTGACTATGGAGCATTGTGGGTAATTTGGTAGTGATTGGAACTTTATGTTGGACTTCCTTTCCATACAGCCTCCAGTATCACCATCGCCTTCCTCATAGGCGATGGAGAAGTAGAACTGGTTTCCAGAAACCGAACCCCCAACCTAAGAAGGATAACGAGAAATTACATCTTCAAACTCATGCTTTATTCATTATGTGAAAATAGTCATTGAGTAATATGATTCTCACCACATCCAACTCTGGTGTTGCCTCCATCACCTTCACCAGATCCTCTATCTTTGTTTTCTCAGTGAATAGAAAGTCGTCATCCACCCAAAGAAAGTACTTGGTGGTGACTTGAGAGACAGCCAGGGTTCTGCCGGCAAACCATCCCTGTGGAAGGGAAAGATTTGAAATCAACTTCAATACTTGACTACTCTTATATGATGTCTGAGCACAAGACTGACATTATGTTGTGTGTGTGTGTGTGTGTGTGTGTGTGTGTGTGTGTGTGTGTGTGTGTGTGTGTGTGTGTGTGTGTGCACATGGTTCCAATATATAATAATAATAATAATAATTCATTGAATTTATTTAGCGCTTTTCTAGACACTCAAAGACGCCTACAGTGAAGGGGGGGGGGGGACCTCACTAGCCACCACCAGTATGTAGCACCCATTTGGGTGATGCACGGCAGCCAATCGGCGCCAGAACGCTCACCACACACCAGCTTGAGGTGGAGAGTGAGGGATGAGGTGGAGAGAGAGGGAATAGAACATTTAACACTACTATGGACCACATGTAAACCCTATGGACCACATGTAAACCCTATCGACCACATTTAAACCCTATCGACCACATTTAAACATGTAAACCCTATCGACCACATTTAAACACTATCGACCACATTTAAACCCTATCGACCACATTTAAACACTATCGACCATATTCAAACACTATCGACCACATTTAAACACTATCGACCACAATTCGAAAAAAACAAAAAAAAAAAACCTGCCTACCTGTCCACCAGGCATGATGTATTGCAGAACATTTTCTTCTGTGATCTTTTCTGGAGTAAAGCTGTCATCGGCTACAATGAGCACCACGTCTTTGTAGAATTGCCTGAGGCTTCTTATGAGGACCTTCAACTCTTTGTAGCGCATAAAGGTTTTGGTGGTGACTGTCACTTGGTCGCTAATGTCTTTGAAAGAGTGGAAGGGGGGGGACAGAGAGAGGAAGAAGGTAAGGGTTCATGATTCTACTCAACTGTAAAAATTGAAGATTTATAAGGAAAGACTTTTGTTGTTATACTTGTTCCCATGTCGAAAAGAACCGGTACGGTTGGTTGCCGAATGGCGATGGGGAACACAGCTTCATGAAGCTCAAACGAGAAGTGAACTGATTGAAAAATAAGTGAAAACAAATTTAAAACATCCACCCTAAATAAGATTTGGCACACTTTACACAATCCACTGTAATATTGGAATGCTTTGAGTGCAAAATGAGAACATCACATTAACAATATATGTTTTAAACCTGAGCCTCTGTTCAGTACGTATCTTTCAATGTTATCATTTAACCCATACATCCATTAAAAAGGTCTTAGAGTACCCAGGTCTCCGGTGTGTATGTGGTACACAGGAATGGTGTAGGTGACCTTCGCAAGAAGTTTGTTGAGTTCCTCTAAGCTGAGCTTCTCCAAGACCAGAAATTGCTTTCCGCCACCTATTGGTTATTCACAAATCATATTACATACAAGTCAATCCCAGTGACAAGTGGTTTAGTTACACATTGAAGTGATGGAGTTCATGGATCACCTTCGACACTTTGTGCTTCACTCTGGTTCCCTAGACTGAGGACACCTTTGGTGACCTGTAGTGAAACCTGTTAAACACAAGGAGAAGTGTGTTGAGAGTGATTGAGTGAGTGAGCGAGTACTTAGCCGTGCTGAAATGATAAAGGACTGTTTGAATATTTGTACTTTTTAGCTCACAACCTGTCTGTTGTTGTCCGTTTTCCTAGCATGCCTTGGTTCAATCAGACTGGCAAAATATTATTATCACTCTCTCATTGATTTGAACCATAATGCCACTCATAGCCTAAACATGCCAAGTATGTTGATGGAACAAAAAATGAATGAGCTAGCAACGCGTTTCTGGTATATGTGGCGATAATTCAATTTAGAAAATCCCACAATCTCAAAGAAGGCATGAGCTCAAATTTGACAACGACAAAGAGTTAACAACGTGTCTAAAAAGCGTCTTTGCTGCACAGTTTAGACGTAAGGGCTGATTGTGTTCCCACGACACGCAATGCAAGGACCACGTAGAAAGATGCTTCGGTTCTACGTCGGGTTTGTGTAAGTGGACCAATCACAGCCCTTGCTGCTGCGTCGCCTCGACGGAAGGATAACATTTTTGGGAGGCGCACGTCCGGCCCTTGCGGTGGACGCAAGGAGGGTCCGCAAGGACGTAAGGGGTCCTTAACCCCCTTGCGTTGCGTGAACGTGGGACCACAATCAGCCTTTAAGTTCCGTTAACGGCTGGAGTAGCTGAGCCGCCGGTTTCCCTTCATCAGGACATCTAAATGCCTTGGAAATGGCCCAGTAGTACGGTCTCATTTAAGTATCGGTGAGCAAAATGTTCCAGCTCCCGCACTTCAGGAGGGATTTGTACGCTATCGCCTGAATATTCTCTCAATGGCCAACAGGCCCACCGTGTCATCTACTGGTTAAGCATCGATAGGACACTCCACTCCACTGTCCTCCACTCATTGAAACTGAATTGGTTGTTTGCAGTCACCCATGTTGCGCAAACATCAGAAGGAACGCAGGAAGGGAAATGCAGACAATCAAGCAGCAGTACTCTTTTTATTCAGGCTTTGTGGAGTCGAAGGAAGTAAGAGTGAGAAAAGCAGAAATACAGTATATTGGAAAAGAGTTGCATTGTTCGAAAGAAAAAATAACTTCATCAGAGAATATAAAAAGGTGAGATGTATAGAACGAAGTGACATGTAGCTGGGAAAATGTAGCTGGGCTTGGCAGAAATGGAATATAATATCAAATAAAAATTATGCTTTAGTTATTGTATATTTATTTGTTGTTCTTGTAGAAGAAAACTGTTGTTTAACCCCGGGCAGGACATAATCTGCAAACACCTATTGGAGGTGCACCAGTGCTTCCAAGAAAACCCAAAAGTCCCCAAAAGCTCCGCTTGGAAAACCCTGATAAAGAGAGACCCATAACCATGTCATTAAAGGGATTGAAAAGACATTTAAACTCTTGCTTGATGAGAAACAAATGATTATGTTAGTAAGGGGGACCTGTGTTGATGCTTGTTAGACATGGGCCGTAACAAGGAACCAGGGAAATTTAACCTTTTGCTCCAAAACATCCAGAATTGTCCCTTGTATCCCGATTTTGACTTGACACCCAGAGTTTTACTACCAACCTTATAGCTGCTTCTTTGAACCCCGTGCAACGCTAAACCTGAAACAAAATATCTTTCGGGGTGAAACTATTTCCTGAGGAATACATTGAACATAAAATGAACACCGAAAGGATGCTAAGGAAAAAGAACATTGCACTTTATATGTATATCTGTGCAGTGCACTTGCACAGCAACTGAACTGAAGAGCAGTATCGCGGCGATTTGATTAAACCACTGAAGTGCAGCGTACTGTACCTGGAATAAGAGTGGGGACCAAGGGGCGTACTGTGAAACCCTGAATGGGATACTGCAGTGGAGAGTTGGATGGAGCAAAGAGGAGTGTGTTCAAAATGGAGCTTGTTCTGGACACAGGAGATAGAAAAAATATTAAAATCCACAAATCAATTAACCAATACGAAACACAAGCCACTTAACCAATGATGTAAATTGAACAATATTCTAACTGAATAATTAATGTACACTATGTAACATTTACTGTACCAAGTCATAAAATGACCATGATATGACATCAAACAATAAGGAAACATGCCGGGTCAAAATACTGGCTTCTCCGTCTATTTTGATGACACTCCCTTTTCAATTTGTGGTAGGCATGCGCAGTCGCAAACAAAAACAAATTCCTAACATTTTGTTGGCACTATTAGCCTGCTATTACCTATCCAGGGCAGTGTGTACGCGCTAACTTAAATGGACCACTACCCAATTTCAGAAGATGAGGTCCCAGATGAGGACAGAGTTCAGCAAAAACCCTGGCTGACCAAAATCTAGACATAGATGATGTCAACGATTAACTTGGGGTCGTAGCAAACAGGCCAAATACTAATTTTACAACTTGATTTGAATATTTAAGATATTATTCTATAAGAAATTGATTTGTTGATTAAATCGATCAAATGATACATCACTGTCTCTCCTCCCCGCTATCCCTTTGTTCCATCTTTTGTTCCTGGTACTGGTGGCCATGCATACCTAGCCTGGTGCTTCTTGTACTCCTCTGCCCGTCGTTTCTGAATGTCTTCTCGGTTGGCAGTGGGAATGCTCCCTGCCAGATCATATGACTTCGCAGGGCAAGTGCAGGAAGCCGCAAGCTTCACTTGACCAGTGGGCGGGGACCTACAGGTAATATTAATAAAAATACACTTCATTTATAGAATGCTTTTCCATGAATGCAACTGCCTTCAAGAATGAATAAACATTAAAGTTAAAACATAAGCATAACATTTGATAAAAAAGAATATCATCATGAATATCATTCCTTCCCAAAGGCTATAAGTTTGTATGCCTTGAGTTTCTCCTTGGGATTGTGGTATTTCTTTGCTCCAAAACTGTTGACAAGCACTGATGTATTTACACATCCATCCATTAGCTTAAGGTTTGCGGTGTCCGAGGTCAGCTTTGTAAATACATGAATATTGCACGGAGAGTGACCGAACATTCACAAGCGTGCACTTTCAAATCAACTTTGAGCCTTACCACTTTTTCATCGGGGCTTCAATCTTGACCTCAACCTCTACCATATAATATGAAGAGAGCCAGAGGTAGCCTATTCCACTGAAGATAACAAGAGACAGCAGCAGTATCAAACCTGCTCTTCCAAATGAGGGCATCTGGAGACACAGAGAAAGACATTCAGTGCGGTTACATGACACTCAAGAAAATCATGTTATTGGGTTAGTGCGCCTTTGATTGGATTATTAAAGCTGCTACCAGCATTGAAAAAGTACCCTTCACAACAGTTGGGCAATCAGCAAAGGTACTTCTCTGAAAACATCAATGGTGAGTGCAGTTGATTTTATTTTTTTTATGTGGTGGATACCACAAATATTACATTTAATGCTTTTAAGCTTACTGGTTTTGTTGGCCTTCCAAGCGGTGATTCTCTTGATATTTGTTTTAAATTCAGTAGCCGAATTAATTGAGGTATTGCATGGTCAGATTATGATTTGTCCAACTTCTGGTAAAGCCTTGCATCTGTTGTTTGCCTTTTTTGACTTTAATAAATAAAGGTGTATCTTTTGGCATTGTCTCTCTATGTAATGCGAATAGCAGTGGACATTGTGGGTTAGTTGTGTGTTTTTCAGTGAAAAAGCATGCATTTGACGCTGATTAAGGGATTGGTGCATGACTCATGTTGTCCGCTGTGGGTCGGATGCTCTGTTGGTTTGTGTGTTCATGCTCTGTGTAGCCCGGGTTCTCTCCGATGCTGTTGACACTGTCACAGTTCACTTCTATATGAGATCTATTAATTGCTGTTGCTTGTGAATCAACAGAGGCATTTACATAATGCTTGAACCTTCTGAACACCACACGTCTTGCCTTGCTAATATATATTAGTATTACCGCACAGTACATCCCTCAGCACCATCACTGAGTAACTCAGACCCACTGTAGCACCAGCAAGAAAAAATCTCTGGAGCCGCCACTGTGCCCTGCTAGAGATTTTGGGCCCTTCGAAAGAATATAGTATTCAAATATCAGTATTCTAAATTCTGGTCAACATGTTTGTCAGACACCAATAATTCCCCACTGTCTCTAAACACCTGTGAATTTGCCACAGAAAAGACACAGAAGACCTACATCAATGCCTACCCTGTTATTATTTTTCACCACTAGGTGTCAGTATTTAGAGACCTGTAGCTATTGGATAAGTATACGAAAGGGAGTGGGCCTTGCTTCTGCAAACCACAGTAAACAAGAATTCCCAGTACATCCACTTCATTTATTTATGCATATAGCTCTGTATGCTATATGTATGAATTTAATGTTGGATGAACAACTATTCATTTTTATTAAATAATGGGCACCAAAGGAAGGTCCGTGATTAAGTGTATACATTTCACTGGAAAAACTGGGTGATTAATTGTCGGCACTTTTTCTCCCTCTCACCTTTCTGTTGCCTCGCTTTTCGTTCCTGTTATCCCGACTTCTTCGACGACGACGTGTCTAATCTACTGACAGTCCACCTTCCGTTCTGCTTGCATGCGCACCGACTGGAGGATGAGCACGCTCGGAGCTGAAAACTGGATCCACACAACACCGAACCATACAATCAATCGCGAGAGGGGTCCATATAAATGTTATACAGATTATCTTGCCAAAAAATGTTTGTTTCTTGGAATTTAACTCGTCCTGAATAATCCTTTTTAACTTATTCGACAAAAGATTAGAGTTTCTAATTCACATCATGACATTAATTAAGGTAGAAGCATGAATAAATAAAGAAGTCAGATGAATTGGGTAAAGCAAGGACTCATATAGTGGCGGACAGGTCTCAGGAACAGCTCTGCTCCCCAATAAAACTAGAGTAGGCTAATAGGTTAGCCAGAAGATACCCAGACAGCAAGCCAACATTGAATAAATAGTGATTTTCAATCCGAATCATCATTATGGTTGATATTGAAATTTAAATGCAAAATAAATGTTGAATCACCATTACCGTATCGATGAAACCTGATGTTATTAATGTTGATGGCAACAACATTGGAACAACATTGATCTATTGTTATCTTTATGATTGAGTAAGCATTGATATTTACGACCGTTGTTGAAAGGCCATCGACAAATAGTTGACCGGGAAATATGATTGAAAATGCATCGATATATAGTTGACTGGGAAATATGATTGAAAATGCATCGATATATAGTTGACTTGGAAATGATTGAAAATGCATCGATAAATAGTTGACCGGGAAATATGATTGAAAATGCATCGATATATAGTTGACTGGGAAATATGATTGAAAATGCATCGATATATAGTTGACTGGGAAATATGATTGAAAATGCATTGATATTTGATAGTGATGGGTCGTTCGCGAACGAATCAGTTTGAATGAACGTATCTTTCACACGAAAAAACTGAACTGATTCTTCTCTCTCGTTCGTCTCGTTCATTCTCAGGCTCGATTCCTCCCAGACCTACTAGTCGCTGACTCTCTGATCATTCGCTGACTGTGAGTGGGGAAGAGGGAAGAGCAGTGTGCGAAATACGGGGAGTCCGGGGGGGGTCGACCCCCCCGATTTACCAATGAGACCCCCTGAAAGCCTCAAAAGCAAAATTTGAGGGGGGTCTCAAAGTTTGTCAAAAATATATTTATAGGCTATACATTTTTTGTCACTAATGGTCACTTAAATGTTTTTAAGCTCACCATGTCCAGAATTCAAAATGCAAAACAATTATTCACAAAAAATGTTGCCAAGCGGAGCCGGCCAGTCCTGTGTGCGTATGCAATTTAGCCATGTTCGCCAAACAGAAGAAAGACGTAATGTTGAAAAGTCAAACTAAAAACGGCTAGCAAGCAAAAGCTAAACCAGAGTGTATCACTCACACACTTTGGGTCTATTCTAACTTAAGGTAAGAGGGTATCTTTTAAATCTTTGCAGTGACTGAATTGTGAATATAGAACTGGGACTAAGGGTGCACTGTGCATAAGATGAGTGTGTGCGACAGTGTGCGTTCATGTCCTTTCCGGCGTCGTCATACTGCATGGTTATGAAGGCGTTGTGGTTGGTTGGGGTCTTACTGAAGCAGTCTAGCCTTGCAAGTTGGAGTAGGCCTAATTGCGGACGTACGTGCAAGAGCGTGAGAGAGAGAGCGCGAGAGAGAGAGAGCGTGAGAGAGAGAGCGTGAGAGAGAGAGAGCGCGAGAGAGAGAGCGCACCTGCCGTGGGCTTTTTGAATGTGTTCAATGATGTATCTGTATGATCGTATTTTGATGGATGGTTAAATAATGTCACACGAGCAGTCATACAGGCTTTCCTTGGCAAGTGCACTGATTGCGTGCCAGTCTCTGATTGGCTTTACCTGGCATTTATTCAGTTGTTGTTTGCTCATCTAAATGTGCCATATTGGTGCCAATTATTGTAGTGTGCCAACAACTTTACCTCTCCTTGTTATAAAACATTGTGCATCCAAACAACTTGGATGCACGATCAGTACTGACAGAGGAGGCTGCATTGGCCGAAGTGTTGCTTTACGAATAGGCTACTATAGCATATCGGATTATCAACAATTGTTGTGTGCGTGTGTGTGTTGTCATGTAGGCTATAGACTGATTGCTTTGATCCATGAAATATTGTAATGTTATAGGTCAACTGCATACTGAGACAATTTAGATCGGTATTGCACAACAATCAGGGGATTGAGACCCCCCTGAATATTGGCAGGTATTTCGCACACTGGGGTAGAGTTATAGTGAGCGACCATACGATAATACGATTCAATATCAGGGAAATGATAAATGCATGCTGTATTTGTACTTTCTGTGTCATGCCAGATTAATCAAATATTTGAATGTCTCGTCAATTTGTCTCGTTCTTTCATGGTTCGTTCTCCACCGTGACCCCAACCATCATTGCTAAATCAAGTCTATTATCTTGCTGATATGTTAAACATCCAATAATCAGCTACCAGGGTTTGGAATAACGCCGTTTAAAGTAACGTTGTTAGGTAACAACGTTATTTTTTCAGACTGCTAGTGAGGAGAGCGGGTGGGTTAACGTCCGAGATAAGAGATTATGATTGGCTAAGGCAGAGTCATGTTGCATCGTAGCCAAACAGAGCCAGTGTTTAAACTTTTTACACACATAAGCCAGGACACGCGCGCCACACACCAACAGCAAACATTCGAAGAAGCAGGAGAATGGCGAGTCCGGAGCAATGTGGTGAAAATTTGGCATTTCCAAGGTGACGATATAAGCACTACTTCCAATTCATTGAGGTTGAGGGCAAAAACGTGAACGTAAAGTGTACATTATGTCCAGGACCAAGAGCGAAGACTTTATCAACATCCGTTGTGAGCAAGCTCAACGGATCTCATATAGCTGTGATAGCTCATCATCAACTAGCAAAGAAGGACACGGAGCAAAGTCGTCCAAGCAGAAAAACTAGATTTTGACTGCCCTACAACAAAAGCCTATGACGCAGGCTGAAGTCAACCGAATGATAGCCAGGAATGTGGATAAAGATATGTTGCCATAATCGACGCTGGAGGATGATTCATTCCGAGCCATTATTGCTAAAATACCTAAGAAAGGAGCGCCTGTACGCCTTGCACAGAGACGTTTGCTAAATACCTAGATGCTGATTACGCCAAAATGAACACAGAGCTTAAAAAGAGTTTTGAAGAGTTGGACTTTTTGTCTACAACTGCAGATATTTGGACTGCTCACAACCGCAGCTACCTCTGCGTGACCGCCCACTGGATACATCCAAACAGCCTAGAGCGAAAGAAAGCAGCCGTCATACACATGACCACATTGCTACTGAATTGGACAATATCCACTCATCCTTTGCTATTTCTAACAAAATCACAGCTACTGTCAAAGACAATGGTTCGAATTTTGTGAAGGCCTTCAAGGTTTACCAGCCCCTTTAGGGTGATGACTCTGGGGAGGAGGATGATGATGTGACTTTTGTCGACCTTCATGATGCCTTACAAGACATGAATGTGGATGAGGATGTGGTAGAGGATGTTGTGACTTTGCCACCACCCCACAGATGTGCATCGCACACAGCAAACCTTATTCATGCTGTGATGTGGACAAGTGGTTACTCTCAAGGCCAGACATAAAATCTGTGTACAGAAGTGCTACCTCAAAATGCATAGCTTTGTGGAATAAGGCTAGCCGTTCAACAGTGGCTGCAGAGACCGTGGATGAAGTCCTTGAGAGGAAGCTCCTTGTCCCATGTACGACCAGATGGAACTCCTTTCATGATGCCGTTGCTCGTGTCCGTGAATCCCCAATCGCCGAGCTGAACACCATCTCCTACAATTGTGGGTTGAAGGCCATCACAGTTCGGGAGTACCAGTTCCTCAGAGAATACTGCACAGGGATGAGGCCACTAGGTGTGTGTGTGTGTGTGTGTGTGTGTGTGTGTGTGTGTGTGTGTGTGTGTGTGTGTGTGTGTGTGTGTGTGTGTGTGTGTGTGTGTGTGTGTGTGTGTGTGTGTGTGTGTGTGTCTCATTTCAGGCGATCAAAACCAGGTTTGCTGAGGTGCTGGAACGTGAGTCTGCAGTCTTGGCTGCGGTGACACTGCCCAGGTTTAAACTACGTTGGCTGCGGACACAGGAAAGGAAGGACAACGCCAAGGCAAGTCTGCTGGCGGAGTGCCGGAAAAGTGCCCAAGATGAACACCAGCTAACGGGTACCAACGCACCAACACGCAACCTCAGCACCAACTCAGCCATAGAGGATTAATTATTTTCCTTTGAGGATGAGGAGGGCACCTCTGCTTCCATGGAAAGCCAGGTCGCTGACTATTTAAAATCAGGAGCACAAGGGATTGACACTCTTAACGGATTCCCACTAATAAAGAAAATGTCACTCAAATGCAATGCAGCCACTCCATCCAGTGCCCCAGTTGAGGGACTCTTTAGCAGAGGTGGGGGTAAGTCACTCATGTGCAAGTCACAAGCAAGTCTCAAGTCATAACCTTCAAGTCTCAAGAATCAAGCAAGTCACAAGTCAAGTCATTGCTCAGGTCAAGCAAGTCACAAGTCAAGTCATACAAAAATCTGATCATCTAACCCAGTTTCCACATTTAAATATCGGTAGAGTGAGTGGTTCATAAGTTTAGTTTTATTTCAACATTAACAATAACAATGTCTTAACATTAACAATAACTCAAACTATTCAAAACATTCCAAAACCATTATGTGAATAGGCCCAAAACTAAAGGCAGCTCTGTCCATCACAAATGTCCAGGTAGTGGTTCAACTGAATTTGGGGACTGGAACTTGAACCCTCTTCATTTTTTTGCGGTAGGCCTATGCTGAGAACAGCCCAGTCTGACACTCTGGCTCTAACGGTGTAATTTTACTTGAAAATTACTTGAAATCCTTATCATAACCCACTTGCAGCCACTGAGTTAGAAGTAGCCTGCTGACATGAAAATTAAACAAGTCAATCATCTGTGGAACGAGCAGGGCTCGAAAAACTCCAGCCAATGATTTTCAGAACCACCGAGTGGCATTGGACAGTAAGTACGTCAATCAAATGGTCGTACTGCACTCCCCCTCCCCCGCTCCCCGCGAGTGACCCCTTCGTGCACGTGCACGTACTCAAAGCTCGTGACCCAGAGCAAGCTTCTGTTTGTTGTTATCCTGGGGTGGCTACTGGAGCTAGCTAACTAGCTAATGGCTCACTCTCGCGCATCTGTGTTCGCGCTCTTGCGTGTCCATGTACTTGGAATGGGTGGAGTCAGACTCAGCGTTGAAGGAGAGGGGGTAGGACCATTTGAGGTGTGTGTTTTTAAAATCTGCTGGCGTATCGCAAATCGCAAATCTCAAGTCTAAGTCAAGTCTCAAGTCATGAAGACCAAGTCAAAGTCAAGTCGAGTCTTTTATCAGTGTTAGTCAAGGAAGTCTCAAGTCCTCAAATGTGCGACTCGAGTCTGACTCAAGTCAAGTCATGTGACTCGAGTCCCCCATGTCTGCTCTTTAGCCTGGTGAAGCTGGTCTTCAGCCCAAAGAGGAACAGGCTTTCTGACAAGAGGTTTGAAATGCTGCTGCTTCTTAGATAAACTCAGTGGTTTGAAGGGTAGGACTAGGCTACCTGGGTTAGCTGGATACATGACAGATACATGAATAGATTAGTGTTTTGGAAGGAGTGTATGGATGGGTAGATTAATATCTAGAAGCTAAAGTTCAATCTTTAAAAGCACTCCATGTTTTTCAACTGTTTACTTTTTTAATGACGAAATTACTTGAAATACAGTAGCCTATGTCTTCCACACTATTTTTCTAAGGTTGTGAGAGTTTGATTTATTTAATTTGCTACAGTTACTGCATACACACTTTATATTGTTTAACGGTTTACTTTTGAGAATATACTTAACGAATGTCTACCAGACCAGTTGTCTCAGGTTGTGAGAGTTAGATTTATTTAATTTGCTACAGTTACTGCATTCACACTTTATATTGTTTAACTGTTTGATACTTAACGAATGTCTACCAGACCATTTGTCTGAGATTGGGAGTTTGATTCATTTATTTAATTAAGACTACAGAGTAGAACACACTTTTTGTTTGAATGTTTACGATCGTTGTCTCAGGTTGTGAGAGTTAGATTTAATTTGCTACAGTTACTGCAAACACACTATTATTTTTTTTAACTGTTTGTTACAAAGACACTAATATTTGAAGTGCAGGATAAACCTCTTGCTATCTGTTGATGTGCAATAAATATTGAAGGTTATGTACAAGTAGCCTACCTGTCTGTTCTACTCATTTCAACTGACTTGTGAAAACTGCTCAGAAAAATCGAAAAATCTTTATATCAACTATTTTTTTAGTAACTGAAATAGTTACTTTCCCAGGTAACTAGTCACTTTCATTATAGAGTAATTCAGTCACTTTTTGGAACAAGTAGTGAGAAACTATAACTAATTACTTTTTTAAAGTAACGTTCCCAACACTGTCAACTACACCCCCCCATCCCCTTGCGATTTGTTAAAGTTCTAATATTGATTAATGACCGACTTCCACGATCGTTTGAGAATGAGAACGAGGGAGGAGCTGAGTCTGAATGACTGAGAACCGTGCATTCCATGATTCGATTCACCGCTACCGGAAACTCGACTGAACGAACGAACGAACAAAGGATTTTGAACGACTCTTCTTGGCGAACTGACCGACAGGAACTGATTCAAGGAAAATAAACATTGAATCCATCACTGGAAATATGATTGAAAATCCACCGATTTTTGGTTGACCGGGAGATCATTGGGTGGTAGAGCAAACGTACTGCACCAGACACATCTCATTTCTGGACCCTTGACCCATACAATCACAAGCTTGCTTATGTATTGTTCGATATGAATGAATTGTACCAAATCAAATACTGTTACTCGTTAACATGGTGGTGACCCACACAGTACTACAGTCAATGAAATAGATTTTGTTAAATCAATGTCAAAATCTGCCAAAGTTAATATAACTTTGTGCTGATGGCTATCGTTGTTAGCTTTCAACATATTACAATAAGTTAGCAAAACCTCAGAGTCCAGTATATTTTTGTGATAGATAACTCGAAATCATACCAATAATTACCATTATACCAATTACTAAGTAGGCAGATACATGGATGTGTGACGTGAAATCTATGACAACAGCACCGCTATTTCTTCTGACCGCCAGTGTTACACCGAATTCTGCGACCCACCGAGAAGTGTGACCCCAGGGGGCGCTGTTGCATATTTTCTGCAATATGCACGGGTTTGAAGCCCAGCATGACAAAAACATACATAAAACATAAGACCTCCCCCCAACCAATTACCTTTTTATTAAAGGTGCTTAATAAATACATTTGATTGATTTGATTAGCACTTTACAGACCCATACAATGGATAGGGCGTTTAGTACAGTCCTTCACCGTTGCTTCTTTAACCATAAAAAGCTACAGTCATTGTTAAATTACGCTGATTTACCTTTGAGCATTTCCTATTAAAGGCTACTGTGTAAAATGCTGTTTAGAATTAATTTTAGTATCAAGAAAAGAAAGATACTGTGGGGGTGGGGGGAGATCTTATGTTTTATTTATGTTTTTGTTATGATGCACATGTGCATGTTGCAGAAAATGTACAACAGCGCCCCCTGGGGTCACACATTTCGGTGGGTCGCAGAATTCATTGTAACACCGGCACCAACGCTAGCACAGTGCAGCCTGCCGGCTACTCTGTCAAATGATAGGCAGTAAGGCTAGCACTTAGCACCTTTTGCTACCCGCAGTTGTGACCGAGGCGGGCCAGAATTAGGCTACACCGAAAACCTAAAAATAAATTAATAAGTGTGTAACTGTGAGTATCGAGAGACGATCGGGCAGAGACTGACGGCCCGATTCCACCGCACACGTTACGGCAGCGTTACGGCTGCGGCACGTCTTGGCCGCGGTCACCGCAGCAGATAGGTTCCACTCTAATCAATGAGACCATTTCCACCGGGCGCGGCTGCGGAACGTCTCAGCAGCGGCCTTAAAGGCCCATTCACACCCTACGGTAAACACGGATAAGGACCATTTCGTCCGGTCCCGGAGGTGTTTCGTCCGTCAATGGGTCCGTCCGCTGAGCTTACGAATCCGGAGTGCTCTGGGAGAAACGGAGCAATACCACCGGAAATCGAGGCGGCAGTATAGAGTCAAAAGTCAGACCATTCGCGAAAATAGAGAGTAGTATAATATTGGATATATATAGGTTTTATGCTTATATTATACTATATACCTGACCTTTTTATTGTATGGTTCCCCTGCTTTGCGAGGGGTTGTAACTGGTCATTTAACAACATTTTGAGGAGATAATCTGCGGGTTGGTGAGGGGTGTCACATGCCACCACCACCGCGGCCTACACTTTTTGCACTTTTTTGTGCCGATTTCGGATGACACAAAGCAAAATCATCTTAACAGATATCATGTTTGCGATTATCGCTGCTGTTAATTTGTGAAACGACAGTTACTGCCCTCTAGGGGATTTATTGGGTAACATCCATAACAACGCTGAAACCAGACGGAGGTTTGAAGGGTAGTTCCGGAGGCTTGGTGTGAATTACAACCACCTCACTTTGAAGCGCACCAAATCAGCCGGCCGAGACCTCCATGAAGATGTGGTCTCGGTTCGCTTCCAAACGAACCCTGGTGCGGTCAGAACCCAACCGGTATCACGCCAAGGCGTGAAATAGATACGTTGGTCCACATCGCAAGGCGTGTTCAGTGTCACACTTCGCCTGACCAAAGCGTGAGGAGTACACGCTTTCTTCTCCATTCTAAATGAATGGAGGAATAGCACCAACGAGACCTTCTCCTAGCATTTGGTGAAATTGTTACGTAGCAGGGGCGGACTGGCCATCGGGAGGTTCGGGAGATTTTCCCGAACGGCCGGACGATTTCAGGCCGAGCCGGCCGGCCGTAATTCTTTTAGATTTTTCTTATTATTATTATTATTTTATTTTTTATTATATGTTTGTCTTTTTTTTTGTTGTAAATGATGTAAAAAAAAATGAAAAAGTTCAGTAAGCCGTTATTTAGGGTGGCCTGCTGCCGGATATTTGCTTACAGCGCGAAACTGAGCTCTTGCCTGACGGTGAAACGGGGCCAATGTATTACTGTCAATTTAGAGGGGGAGCACCCCGACAGTGTATGGGGGCAAAGCGAGCGGCCAAAGCGAGCGGCCAAAGCGAGCGGCCAAAGCGAGCGGCCAAAGCGAGCGGCCAAAGCGAGCGGCCAAAGCGAGCGGCCAAAGCGAGCGGCCAAAGCGAGCGGCCAAAGCGAGCGAGCGGCCAGAACGTCCCCTCCCAACTTGGACTGCTCCGCGGTCTGTCATTTATGATTGGCTCAGCCTGACACACGGCCGGGTCACTTACTTCTCGTTGATCTCACTGAAGTTACACAGAATTACGAAAATGTCAAAAAGGAAAAAAGGTGGTGAAGAGGAAAAAGAAAAAGGAAAAAAATGTTCAAGACGCAGCCAAATGTGCTAAATTAACCGACCTTTTCCGTGGCAAAGCCAAGGTTGACGGCGACGCCCCTGTCAGCGAGACCATTGGTGAGGCGGGAACAGGACACAGCATGCTCGCAGCAGCGAGCATGTTTGGCATTATAATAATGACTTAAACTAATTATGGTAGTACCAGAGACGTCGGAGAACTATTCATAATATTGTAATGACCACGGAAGAGGCAGTGAATGAAGTATTGATTAGGGAGCGATTCTTTGCTATTGTTTTCTCTAATTATATAAATCCAGCTATATCAATTAAGGAAAGTCTGTCTGTGTGTGTGTCCTAATTTTTCTCCTAAACGGCTTGACCTATCACTCTGAAATGTCAAATGTCGCATAGCCCCTCAATATATACCTGGCCAGAGACTGACAGAGCCATTTTTCTAATTTGTCAATGCAAAAGTTGTCTAAAAAAAAAGCTTGATTAGTGATTTATGTGAAGCAGTAACCAGCAGACAATGTGTATGTGTATGACAATTTTTTTCCACTAAAATAATTGTATCTTGCACTATTTAGATCATTTTCAGCCTTGATTTACCTTTCTAGGCACATGCAATTTCTAATATTTTGTACATGGGCAAGATTGCTTATAAAATATTTCCCAGTGATCTTCACAATATTCTAAACACATGCACATCCCAACATTGACATGCAGTTGCAATATTTTAGGACAGATACACCATTAAACGTGTTTCTAATAAAATTTCTAGCGAGAAATATACCTTTCCTTGCATAATGTCCAGTAAGTGAATGTGTATGATCTTTATTTATCTTTATTATCTGAATTGGAAATGCAATATTTTAGGACAGATTCACCATTAAACGTGTTTCTCATGACATTTCTAGCGAGAAACATACTTTTACTTGCATAATCTTCAGTCAGTGATTGTGTCTGATCTTTAGTTTTATAGTTATTAGGAAGATTTTATCGGCTCACTCGCATGTTTCAACGATGTCAGGTTGCTAGGGACGCTGCTTTCGCTAAACTAGCAGCTCACGTGTTTCCTGCGTTTGTGTTATTAAACCGTTACTTGTTTATGTAACTTTTAATGATATCATCTTGTTAGAAACATGTATATCTGAGAGCCAACCCAGTCGCCAAAAGCATACGATGACAGTGTACGTTTTCGTGAACACTGGATTACGTCGCATTTCAACATAAAATAGTGTGTTATACACACACACACACACACACACACACACACACACACACACACACACACACACACACACACACACACACGGAATAGATTTTGATTTGGGCTGCTTCGAGGACATTTTGGGTGGATTTTGAACGGTATGTGGGCAGGAGGTTTTTTGCAGGACCTGGCAACCCTGCGCTGTTGCCCGATGCACTATCATTCAACTTGAACTGCGCGTAGATGAGACCGCCCAAAACTCCCCCCCCCCCAGCCTGTGGCTGCGCTGGATTTAGGAGTCCGAGGAAGGAAACCCAAACGCCGCCGTGTTTGGGTGGATGATAGAGTTTGGATCGGGTTAGATTAAATAATCTCGGATATAAATAACCATAATCGGGTTAAATAACTTCACATGGTGTGTCTGGTGTGTTTCCAGCATTCGTAGTGTTGATCAGCAGAGAAATAGTCCGCCAAGACGTTGAGGTTGCTTAGCAATCAGAGACTCTGTCCATGCAAGTGAACGGAGCGTTCACTCTTCGTCATAACTATCAAACCAAACATCCTTCACATTCACCGAGCGAACCTTATGAAAGTAAAATGCACATTTCTCGCTAGAAATGTTTCCATAAACGCATTTAATGGCGTAACTATGTTAATATTTCCACCCAGAATAAAGAAAGTTGCCGGCCGTGGCTGCCATGGACATGGCTGCGCTGGAGTCCGAGGTAGGAAACCCAAACGCCGCCGTGTTTGGGTGATAGAGTTTAGATCGGGTTAGATTAAATAATCTCGGATATAAATAACAATAATCGGCTTAAATAACTTCACATGGTGTGTCTGGTGTGTTTCCAGCATTCGTAGTGTTGATCAGCAGATATATAGTCCGCCAAGACGTTGAGGTTGCTTAGTAACCAGAGACTCTGTCCATGCAAGTGAACGGAGCGTTCCCTCTTCGTCATAACTATCAAACCAAACATCCTTCACATTCACCGAGCGAACATTATGAAAGTAAAATGCACATTTCTCGCTAAAAATGTTTCCATAAAAGCATTTGATGGCGTAACTATGTTACTATTTCCACACAGAATAAAGAAAGATGCCGGCCGTATGCTTCTGTCCAAGCTCACTACTCTCTGCCAGTGACGTCGGGTCAAGCTCAACGCTGATTGGCTATTGCGGCGCGTTACTCGCGTAAAAAGTTCAATTTTTTGAACTCCTCGTACGCGCGTATATGTACGCGCGTATATATACGCGCCTCATACGCACCTAAGTATGGCGAGTGGATAGTGCCAAACCTAAGGATTCCCTGGAAAAGGCGAAGGAGCAGCCTACCCTACGTCGCCGTGGGAACGTGTGAAATTTTGAATGGGATTGATTGGGACTGCAGACGAGAGACCAGCAGCGACGTCACGGCGACGGCATGGAAGATCCGCCCACCGGCGGCGGTGTCACGGCGACGTACAGAAGGAAATTCAGACAAAATGTACGTCTACTCTCGACGTGTGGATAAGTTCGTCGCCACTCAGACGCCTGCTACCCTACGTCGCCGTGGGAACGCCTGAACTTGGTATGTGCCCACAAAGCGCTTCAGTGTGATTTTATGACGTAGTTTACGATTAACTAGTGTTTTATACAACCAGCACATTTATATCACTTGGAACAGCAATGTATAATGTAGGACAGATAAACTGTTGTTTAAATGTAGGCCATTTTGATGGTGCCTGTTTTGATACGGTTATTCACTCTCAAAGTAGACCTATTATTGTTTTAGTTGAGATAATGAATTGCTCATTTGTTTGGGTAAAGCGCTTCCGTGTGATTTTATGACTTAGTTTAGGATTTACTAGTGTTTTATACAACCAGCACATTTATATCACTTGGAACAGCAATGTATAATGTTGTAGGACGGATAAAGTGTTGTTTAAATGTAGGCTATTTTGATGGTGCCTGTTTTGATACGGTTATTCACTCTCAAAGTAGACCTATTATTGTTTTAGTTGAGATAATGAATTGCTAATTTGTTTGGGTAATTTACTGTAATTAAAATGGGTAGGTCTACAGACTTGGCATTAAACACCACTGAAAGTGTTATCTTTTACTACAGTATATCTGTTAAGAGTCACATTTATACTTAATATTTATATTAATGTAATTAGATAAATGAATTTGATTTGAAGGTTTATTTTGGTTATTGGTTATTGGGTTTATTTAATCAGAGTCATACAGAAGAAATTGTGTAGATTATTCATTGATTGAGATAACAATGCTAAGAATATCTGATGTGGTGTAAAATAAAGGAGATGACAATGGCAGCCAACATAACCAGCGTTAAATCTCCTCTCTTGCCTGTTTTCATATTTCCTTGTACACACAGGAGACTATAGATCTACCAACACAACAATTTATTATCCGTACAATACCAAGAATAAACAGATTTTCACGAGTATATGATTACAATCATGAATACAATTTGAATTAAGCTCACATTCACAAACAAATATATTCTAAATGAATACTCTGAGCAAGCATGACAATACTGCAAGGCAAGCCATTACATCATGTCTTGTACTACACTAATGCTACTCAATACCTTTGCAAATACTTTGCAGGAGGGAGAAGCCCAGCACAGTGACCTGACTGCAATCGTGTGTTTGAGGCACTTTTCATCCAACTCTACGAGCAGTACTGTGGATCAAGGCGCGTATGTGGAGTCAGGCACCATTGTTTGAGCCATACCCCCACATCCGGCAAGTCATTATTATTAATATCATGGTGATGGAGAAAAGCACCACCCGGCTCCAAGTGATAAATACTGCGACAATCACAAGATGTTGAGTTTATAAACACTTTACCCAGCCAGTAATAACCTAGTATCTGTGCCATTTCCTGTGTAGCCATGTTGTCATCTGATATTATGCTTTGTTATACAAAAAAGGTAATACTTTTAGGCACTGCACAGGGAGAACTGTCGCGAGCCCATAGAGGCTCCATCTTCTGTTCTGAGGCCTGCTCCTGAGCTTCCTCTCCAGTCAACCAAACCAGCTCTTCAACCACTTGCCCACACCTCCACTTCTCCTGCCTGCCTCCCAGATTCTGGTTCCTGTGGTTCCGGTTCTAAACCTGCAGAAGCGTCTCTGATGTCCCTTACACCACCCAGCGCTACCACAAAAATGAAAGACAGGAGGCAAGGAGAAGACTGGCAAAATAGAGAGGAATTACTCTAGGGGCCAGAGTGTATAAGTGCATAATTAATTCTGAATGTTGAGCATATTCATGTGAGAAGTGTATTTTAGACAAGTACACCCCTACAGAAACTTACATAATTGTATTGTCTAGTCATTATTTTTGCCATTAATTGTTTAAGTCATTTTTTCTTGTTGTTTGATTTCATTGTGCAGTATACATTGTGCTCCACTTATTTTTACACAGGCATAGTATTGATTTGTGTAGTACCACAGGGTGGATTTGACCTTTCTGTCCTCTGAAACCTTAACACTTTGTAGTTCAGTACTGACATGAATGTTTATCAAAAAAGTGTCGTTATTAATGTGTCGTCTTTGTCCGTGTATATTTGCAGAAATGTAAGTAAAGAGAAACTCTTCAAAGCACTCTGACTTTCATTATTCAAGTGTGATACATTCACAGTGTTTCGGTGGCATATATGAACGACACGAGGGCTGAGAATATTAATGTAATTATTTTCTAGTTTCTATTATTTAAAAATGAAGAACTTGAACAGTTATTTGATGTCATTTATTTTTCACAAATACCAAACAATAATAAGACAATGCATTTATAAAACTGGAAATATAAAAAAGGCTTCTTTTTTTTTTGCAAATGCATAAATGAGCCAACCCCAAATTGGATGCATCAACCCAAACTGTCACATAAATAGTTTGCTCACTTATGGCACAAAATAGCAGAACTAGTCCGGTAAGTGAAGCTGTGCAACAAGTGACAAAGCTTGCCAGTAAAGGTCCATGCCGAAGACGTCACTGGTCATGTATGGATCAATCGTACCCCTTAAATGCTCCTCAATTGTCTGCTGCAGGTCTGAATGGACTGGTAAAACCTGAACCACAGCCACTGGGTCAGGTTCTGCAACAGGTCCTTCCCAGTCAATGCCCCAGTTTGTAGCATCAGCCTGTGGAAATATGGACCACATGTTGTAAGAATCGTAATATTGGATATGTTTGTTTTTTATGATCAGGTGTTTTACAATGAAATCAGTGTTACCAGATGAAGATCCTGTTGTGGCTCCAAAAGCAAGCCAGCCACCCATAGTTGTTGTGGGGACCTGTTTCCCTCTGTTGAAAGGGGATGCCTGTCCCACATCCTGATGAACTCCCTCAGATGCCAGTTCAGTCTTGGTAGGAAGATGTAGTGGAGACAGATGATGTGGCTATCTTCATCGGGATTCAACAATCCAACCTCTTCCAGGTACCTGAAGGTGTGGTAGTAGTTTGACACCACCATGACCCACACATCACGCCACAGCCTTTCAATCCTCTGATTGTGGACACTCTTCCCTGTGATGTGGCTACGTCTGTCTGATTTATATCAGTTGGACGGATGGGCAAGAAAGAGAAAAATACTTTTTGGGGTTTGTTTTGTCACGGTAAAGTTTCATCATTTGTTTGTCCCTGCATTATTGATTAAACAGCTTTATATAAATGTTTCAACGAAATCAACCAGTATGTAGTATACAAAGTATACAACCAGTATGAAATAAATTCCTACCAGGGCCCCGTTCTGGATGTTCAAGCATGAACCTGGCCACCTCAACATTTTCTCCTCCCTTGTCACTTCGTACGCGTTGTGGCAAACCATGTTCAGCGACAGCAGTCAGAAAACACTGGAGTACAGTGGAAGCCCTGTTGTTGGTATTGGCACTGAGAAACATAATCCGCCGGCTGTATCCATCAATACCTCCATGTATTACAATTTTCCACCTGTGAAGAGTTACGAAAACACTTATCTGATGTGGGAATATGGGTAATACAATGTTGGCACTACATTCTTGCAAAACCACAATAATAAATTAATAATAAATAAATTAATAAATAATATTTGTAAAATGCCTCATTAAAGGTCATACCGTATCAGTTTATGATTCCCATCAATGTGCCACAGGGAGAGAGGACCCGGAACGCTGTATGGAACCCTTGGAACCGTGTTTAACTGAAGCCCACGGAGAAAATTACCAACCGGATCAACAGCTTTCAGACCCTGACGAACCCTGTGCTGTGTGACTCTTGAGGAGGACAGATACTTGTTTACATAGCAGTTTACAAAGTGTACTTTATTATATAATTTGCAAATCAATAACAGTCAAGAGATGACCAATGCCTCTTCTATTGGTTGCAGGGGGAACTAACTCTCAATGTAGTGTAAATGAATCAAATGTATTACAACACACCTGCTGCTGCTGTAAGTAGGCTATAGCATTAATGCTATTCATTATGCTACATCCATGGCAGCAATGCATTTCACGAAACACTATTGCTTGATAAAAAAAATTTTTGGCCGATGACGATTATTCTGAGATAAACTAAAATCGGCCGGCATATTAATGGATCGGGCTCTACAAGGTAGTAGCCTATTGTGTTTACCTTCCAATCAATTGTCCTGTAATAGTCTCTTTTTCAATGAGGTTGCATCAATTATTTGATTTGTGAGCACATTTACATAAGCATGTCGGATGAATGTTGAATGAGTTCAACAATACGTGTCCTCACCTTATTCCCAGAGAATTCAGATGTCCAGTCACAGTCCTTATACCTGCATTTGGGCAATTTGAGATGAACTGGAATATAACTCTGCAGAGTTCTTCATCTGTAATGTTTGAATATGTCTGTCTCACAGACAGACCATATTCAGTCATCCTCCTTCGAATGGTCCGCTTGCTTACTCCAAGCTGTTTCGCAATGTCTCCAACTTTGAAGTGGCTCTCCAGGAGATAAAGCAGCTGCTCCCTTGACATGGCTTGCATACGTGCTCCATCGAGCTCATGAATGGCCATGGATAAAAGCTGACAGACCCGTTGCTCATCGGGCAAATCCCCTTCGGCTGCTTCAATTGTCAGCACATGGCTAATGTTTTCGAGAAATAGGAGAAGGTGATCGGTCCCAACTTCAGTCCTCAGGATTTCATCTATAGCATCTGCGATGTGGGCCAGGCTGAAAAAATATATCATGACATTAGCCAGCATTACTTTATTATTTTTATTCTTTCTACTGATTTGCAAGAGTTGAAAATGTCTGTGCATCCCATTCCATAGAAATGTAAAGGACGCCATGTTTCAATCCGGTGTCCTTTTAATAGGTCCATGTACCAATGCAACCGTGCGCCAATGAGCAGCTTTTCAATGGATATCTTTGGGACATTTCCCCGGTGTCCTTATAATAGGCTACGCCTATGATATGAACCCACCCTTACAATAATAGGCTAAATAGCCTATAATAGATAGATGCTAACTAGCTGCAGTAGCCTACCAAAGCCAGCAGTTGTAGCACCTCCAGTTCTAGGACACACTGAATTGAATAGGCCAACCAAGTGCAAACAAGACAGTAGATCATCCATCCATCCAGTTTTAAGATACGTCTTCCACCTACTAGGGTGACATCAGCAGCTGATGTCATATTTGCCAACCCTCCCGATTTTCCCGGGACACTCCCGATATTGCCGGGAGACTACCGTTTTCGTCCCGCGGCTAACAAACTCGGTCTGAAACTCACCCGGCCATTTTGTCGATGCCTTCCAATGCTTCCAAGTCTGTTCCAAGTAGGCTAGTCACACCGCCACGCAACGTAGGCAACAGCAAATTTAGTTGTTTATTTTAAAGGGCCTTTATTACTGCATAATAAAGGCCCGTCAAACACACTGTTTTAGAAGCATTCGCTTCATGTGCTCCGTGGAAGTAAGGGTATTCCCATTTGTGCAGTCGTTATTACGGGGTCATCCCTATGTTCCCCGCCGGGTCCTATGTTCCCCGGGTTCTATGTTAGGACCCTTTTTTAAAAAAAAAATAGGTCCTATGTTCGCCGTTTTTCCCAAGAAGGGTCCTATTTTTCCCTGTAGCCATACATACCGGGGAGCATAGGACCCTTTTCGGAAAAGCAGGGAACATAGGACCCTTTTCTGGGAAAAATGGGTCTTATTTTCCCCGCAATCTATCAATCTTTAAAAATATTTAAATTTTGACACGATATTCGCGTGATGACAGCCAATCGGCGTTCAACAGCGTGGCCACTGAGTGACATGTGTAACGTAACAGCCAATCAGCGTTCAACCGGCCAACTCAGTGCAGTAATAATAATAATAATAATAATAATAATACATTTAATTTAGAGGCGCCTTTCAAGACACCCAAGGTCACCTTACAGAGCATATAGTCATCATAAATCGTTTAAAAAACAAGACATTCTGGAAATAAATAAACATAAAAAATAAAAAATAAATAAAACAAAAACAAGACAAAACAAATCAGTTAGATATCCGGGGTGAACTGCAGCATGGAAGAGAAAGTGATTGTTGCCGTTTACGACTCCCGTAGCTCTTTATATGATACAGTGGAGGACTCAGCCTGTTTGAAGGGCAGGGGCGAAAAAATAAAAAGGGCACATTCTGGACAACAAGGGGCCCCACCAGCGGACACAGTGGCTTTTCTAACTTGATGGTATTTGGTTCCCCCAATGGAGCCTTAAAGACAGCGCTGCCTGGAAGGTCCTATCCCCTAACCTTAGCAAGCGCTGCCTTGAAGGTCCCATTCGGGGCACTTGTTACATCTCCATGTAGCACTTAAAAGAATAGTTGGGCTCATAATTTAAACGGGAGGTCTGGGGGATCTCAGAAAAAAAATAGCTTCAAAGACACTGTTTTCCCTTATTCTAGCGACTTTATAAACACCAAAATTAGTTGTTCACATCATTGTGCACTTTCCATTTTGGCCAAAGAAAGGAGGATGCCTTACTGATTTCATCTTTACTAACATTTAAATTTGACCGGAGAAAATTCAATGTGCCGCTACCATACAGTCTTTGACCGCTGAAAGCCAGCTACGGAAACATTTAAGGAAGTTTTCCTTCAGGTTGAGGTGATAGCTGACCATTATCGTCTCTCTTGCATGAAAAAACCTACACTTGAATGATCTTGAACGCTCAAAAAATGTATATACATTTTGAACGGATTATGCAAACTGAAAATATTGCGTTTTTCTAACTTGGCATCTAATTGCGCTTTTCCACTATGGGTACTGACTCTTATCCGCTTTTTGCTCCGTTATCCAGTGGAGATTTAAGTACCACTCGATGTAGCTGTTTGTCATGGCGACGCCACATGAAAGCAACGCCTCGCATTCCCCGTTCGTCAGCTACCAAAGAGAGGAACGTCTGCACCTCAATGGATAACCACAAAATGTTTTTTTTCGGTTTGCCATATTCTTGCTCCAGAGGGCACATCATCATCAGGGGCAACCTAGGGCACTCCTTAATTTTTGGTCACGTGTAAAGGGCAGCCAATAAGGCACTTTCTCTAATTTTCACCACCATAGAGGGCACTTTAGCACACTTTTTCAAACATGGGGGCACCATACTGGCAGAAGGGCACTAGAAGGGCATCGGACGGCAGAAGAGCACTATCAGGGCACAAGAAGGGCACTATTTTTATTTTTTATTTATTTATTTATTTATTTATTTATTTATTTATTTATTTATTTATTTATTTATTTATTTTAACTTAAATGTATTATTTGTTCTATCTATCTTGTAAAACAAATCTTGGCATTCAGTCTGTGGAAACAAAGGAAGAATTTCACTGCACAACTGAGAACGTCTCATTTATGCATATGACAATAAACACTTTGAATTGAATTGAATTGAATAAGGACCAGACGAGTAGAAGGGCACTATCAGGGCACTAGAAAGGCACTAGAAGGGCATTGGTAGGGCACTGGAAGGGCAATAGAAAGACCAGACGGCTGAAGGGTACTATTAGGGTACTAGAAAGGCACTAGAAGGGGACTAGAAGGACCAGACAGGCAGAAGGGCATTATCAGGGTTCTAGAAGGGAACTATCAGGGTTCTAGAAGGGCACTATCAGGGTTCTAGAAGGGCACTATCAGGTTACTAGAAGGGCACTATCAGGGTACTAGAAAGGCACCAGATGGGCAGAGGGGCACTTGAAGGACCAGAGGGGCAGAAGGGGACTAACAGGGCACTAGAAGGACACCAGATGGGCAGAAGGGCACTATCAGGATACTAAAGGGGGCACTAAAAGGGCACCAGACGGGCAGAAGGGGACTATAAGGGCACTCATTAAGGCGGATGTGGTGGAAAAACAGTTTTTGAGATAGGAAGGTCCTACCGCCCTGAAATTTGAATACCTTATTCTAGGGCCTAACTGGGACCCCCGCACCGAAACTTGGCCCGGTCGGACCCCGAGAGCAGGAAGGGGGGGCCCTTCCTTCCCGAAACTTGGCCCAGTCGGACCCCGAGTGCAGGAAGGGGGGGCCTGGACTTTCATAATCTTCGCTCGGTGAATGTAAAGGATGTTTGGTCGGATGTTATGACAAAGAATCATAATGTGAATGGGAATATTCTATAAATGTCTTTATATCACCTTTCGTCTCAACACTTCTGCTGCAGCCGCTTAAAGTCTCACTCCGAGAACCTTAAAATATGAATCAATCCATTAGAAGTATGAAAATATCTTCCCGGAGGCGTAACGGGGCAAACAAGGTGTCCTTTGACATCTACGTTTCGAGGCGATTGCAACAGTGCCACCTATGATCATATTTGAATACGTTTCGGGGTAGTAATTAGCTGTCGATTTTGGAGGCCTTTATCAATAATGACCATTTATAGATTTGCTTCCCGATGGAGATTTTTGACAAATTACATGTTATTTAGCATCTACACGTTGAGCTGACTCCAATGAGATCAAGCTCGCCCTCTTGCCACACCGAGATCATGTCCTAGAGACCTAGACCATAGGTGTACCATGTAAAATACATGTTACAATTTGCCCACAGAGTGTCATGCTTGGTGTCATTGGACTCAGCTCAATGTGTAGATGCTAAATAACATGTCATTTGTCACAAATTTATATCGGGAAGCAAATCAATAGCTGCTCCTTATTGATTAAGGCCTCCAATTTCGACAGCTAATTACTACCATTAAACATGTTCGAATATGCTCATGTGTGGCACCGTTGCAATCGCCTGGAAGCGTAGATGTTGAAGGACACCTTGTTCATCCTCTTACACCACCGGGAAGATATTTACATGCTTCTGATTGACTAATGAATTGATTCAGCTATTCCCCCAGAAGTCTGGGGTCAAAAGGTCAAAAGGAGACGGCACCACCCCGCTTATGAGACAAAAGTTAATGTGTATTTCTCTGATAACTTTTAGTCATTATTAAAGAGAGGCCTGATGCAAACAACGTTTTCACCGGAGAAAGAGGTTAAAGCTTAGAAATAAACACTAGGGGTTCACAGGTGGGACTGTCAAGCTAGCCCATATTTAGAAGAAATAGAACGCATAATATGCCTTCTATTTCTAGATCGACATAATCAACATAATCACTGTCTCATCCCCGTCAGACGCCATAGTGCTAGTGCTAGTATGCGTCTACCTCATGTGCAGTGGTGTATAAAGTACTCAAAAGCCATACTTAAGTAAAAGTACAGATACCTTACTGGAAAATTACTTAAGTAAAAGTAAAAGTCACCTTTTAGAATAGTACTTAAGTAAAAGTATTAAAGTATCTGATCTTTACTGTACTTAAGTATCAAAAGTACTTTTCTGATATTAAATGTACTTAAGTACTGAAAGTAAAAGTACAAGTAACCGCTGTTAATAAAAAAGCAAAGGGTCAGAATTTTGAGAATAAGTAAGGAATAATCACCGAGAGGCCGGGCAATAAACAGTTTGATATGCCCGGCTCGTGGACGGCTTACCGCCCGAGACGAAGTCGAGGGCGGTAACCTTCCGCGAGCCGGGCATATCAAACTGTTTATTGCCCTGCCTTGAGGTGATTATTCCGTTTATTCTACTTCGCGCCGGCCAACATAATAAAACAATTCAAATACTTTAATAATTAGCCTTTTTCTTATTCGTATTGCATGCTTATTAAATGTATGCTCTGCTTAAGTTCATCTCCCTCGAAAAGTAGTTCCCTTTAGAACTTCGGTGAATAACGTTAGCTCAACTGTAGGTAACGCGTTTCTATAGCAACCAAACAAGGCTGGATCTGATCTCACTAGTTTAACAACGTTGTTACATTCGTATCAAGTCAGCTTTAATGACGATCGATCAAACATGCACTCCTTGGTTTATTTTTACAACGGACCTCATGTTTGAAATGTATGTGATAGAAAACGATACAAGCGGCGTATTGATCTACTGTGCTCAGTCAGCAGCAAGTAGAGTGTGAAGTGTATAAGATAGTGTTGTAATACTGCGTGTACAAACCAGCCTGATACAAATAGTAGAATTTTGATAGCCCTTGCCCTCGTCCTAGCCATGCATTTGTGTGTTGACAGTCGTAGGAGTTTTGATCGACGTAGCAACAGTAACTAAGCAAGGGGGCTTTGCGAACGTGCGCTGGGACAGCTGATTCGCCAAACAGGCTCGCAGTCTGTGTTCTACCACAGTCCCCGACGTTATTCTCATATCTCTCATGATTCTTTTTTTTTTTTCTAAAGATGAGTTGATTTTGTAACGAGTAACGAAGGTTTCAAGCGAAATGTAGCGGAGTAAAAGTATCCGTTTTCTTCGCAAAATGTAGCGAAGTAAAAGTAAAAGTACAGAGAAATATAAGTAGTAAAGTAAAGTACAAATATCCAAAAAAACTACTTAAGTACAGTAACGAAGTATTTCTACTTCGCTACTATACAACACTGCTCATGTGACATCATCGCCGAATTGCGTAAAAAATAACCGTTACTAACCAAAAACGACAAAAACTGGACTTTAACACCATTTTGGAGACATTTCTAACTTTATATACATATTTTGAGTGCTTTATGTACCCATTAATTGAAACTTCCGGTTAACCTGCACCATGGGCTTTAAGATGTGTAGACACAGCTGGCCTGTGGCCAAGTTTTTGAAGTCTGGGGTCAAAAGGTCCAAAGGAGCCGGCACCACGCTGCTTATGAGACAACAAAAAGTGAATGTTCATTTCTCTCCTAAATTGTTGTCATTATTAAAGAGACGCCTGATTCTCAGATATGCATGTTGGATGGCTAGGGTATAGGTCTGGGAAGAACTTCAGGCCAAAATCTTGCAAGCGAGCCGCTGGGTGCAGGTGCAACGAGATGGAGCACTTGCTGAGTCATTTCCTGTAGGGCTGGAGCCACAGGTTGAAGCGTATGCGTCCTTTGAGACCCCCTTTGATGTATAATAGACCTCAAGGTTCAGCTTACTTAAATGTTGTCGACCCAGTCACCTATTGCATCACTTCCTTTAGGGCTTCGGCCTCCTAATTGATCATTGTAGTATAATTGAATGCCGTCTTTCATATATATGATACCTCCACCACTGGGACGTGGCAACAATTCTCCAAATCCATATGGGGAGGGGGGGGTGATGCTTGTGGACAGTAGGGTTGTACACTAGACATAAATAGGAAGCAAACTCAGGAGAAGGAATGACCTCTCACAAATATTTATTGAATAAATTGTTTCAAATAACCCTGCCTCGTTTAATCAATGAGCTTGGTGTTTTGCTTTAGAAAATAGGTTATAGAAGAAGACTAAACTGCAGAAAAAAACCCCATCCAAGCTGCCTTTTAAGGATACCTTGGAATATCTGTCTCTTTTTTAACCATCGGACCCTAGTTTACGACAAAAAACACACAATTGAGGGCAGCTCCTTTGCTGCGTGATTTTTAGAGCCATGTAAAGATTAGAGGGGGCGATCGATAGCAACCACCATAGCAACCATAACGGTCAAGTGACTGGATGCAGCCCCGTTGAAAAAAATAGAATACCACCCTACACACTGAGGAGAATAATGATATTTAAATTATTATGACCATGAAGTCTTTTTTTGCATGGGTTTACATTTTGTTCTGTGTAGCATGGAAAAATCGGAGAAACACTCCCATTCAGAATGCATTGGTTTACATTTCGTTCTTTGGAGCACGGTCATTTTTATTTATTTTCAGTTTTTGAGGAGGTGCTTCAAAGATGCAAATTTTTCTGCAATAATCCAAAATCCAATGGAAAAACCCGTTGGCTTTTTGTCAAGGGAACCCAGGGCGACGCTCACTTCCGGGTTGGCCAACATACGTCATCCCTCCACCACTCTATACTGTAATAACACATGTTCAAGTTGAATGATGATGAATGAATTTATTCTTTATTCTGCCTTAGTATTTATTTATTTATTTAGCAGCGAAATGCATTGTGTGTGTGTGTGTGTGTGTGTGTGTGTGTGTGTGTGTGTGTGTGTGTGTGTGTGTGTGTGTGTGTGTGTGTGTGTGTGTGTGTGTGTGTATAAAACGCTATTTTATGTTGAAATGCGACGTAATCCAGTGTTCACGAAAACGTACACCGTCAACGTATGCTTTTGGCAACTGGGTTGGCTCTCTCAGATATACGTGTTTCTAACAAGATGATATCATTAAAAGTTACATAAAGTAACGGTTTAATAACACAAACGCAGGAAACACGTGAGCTGATAGTTTAGCGAAAGCAGCGTCCCTAACAACCTGACGTCGTTGAAACATGCGAGCCGATAAAATCTTCCTAATAACTATAAAACTAAAGATCAGACACAATCACTGACTGAAGATTATGCAAGTAAAAAGTAGATTTCTCGCTAGAAATGTTATTGGAAACACGTTTAACGGTGAATCGGTCCTAAAATATTGCATTTCCCATTCAGATAATAAAGATTAATAAAGATCATACACATTCACTGACTGAAGATTATTCAAGGAAAAAGTATATTTCTCGCTAGAAATGTCATTAGAAACACGTTTAATGGTGAATCTGTCCTAAAATATTGCATTTCCCATTCAGTTAATGCTGGGTTTTGCGTATGCACGCGAAAAGGTCATTTGGCGTATGTACTGTACGCATTTTGAAAGTGTCAAACCGTGCGATCTGTACGCATATTGGTGAGACTGGGTTGACTGATGTCTTTTTGAATATTTATTTTCTTTTAAACTCTCTCTGAAAAACAGTAAACTTTAATAAACAGAAAAAACGCTGTGACAACGTTAGCGCCATAAACCTAATACAGAGTCCATCTTCTTCTGAAACCCATGAGTCCATGACTGGTTTTATATCTCTGATGGCGCGTTTTCCCATAATTCCCTGGGATAGATATTTAAACAAACTTAACACAAAGCAATGACACAATATCTATTTTTAACAGTACAACTTCAATCATTTTTAACCAAATAATAAAATCATGAATTCAACAAATAACAAAATCATGAATTAAACAATTAAGTTAAATACATATTTAAATCTCTGTAATGTCCAGACTGTCTCTGAGACAGTTACATCGGGGAACATAGGACCCTTTTTGGGAAAAGCGGGGAACATAGGACCCTTTTTTAAAAAAAAGGGTCCTATGTTCCCCAGTCTCATACAAAGAGGGGAACATAGGACCCGGGGAACATAGGACCCGGGGAAGACACGCTCCCGTTATTACGACTTGTCGCATTCAAGTGCTCTGGTCGTAAATAAAAAAACCTCAATGGACGATACAAAGTTTTTTCTCCATTTAGGATTTGTATCGTATCTACTGCAGAGCTCATTTTTGTTACAGCAGCAATTTCCAATTCACAATTAAAAATGTTGTGCTCGTAATCGGAGATAGGCTACTGTAAATACATCTATGCAGATGAGTAGGCCTGCAGGAAGGAAGCATCCCCCCCCTCCCCCCACATGACCGTTCACATCATAGACATCTTATAGGTTCACATTGACTGTTGCACTGCACGCAATTGACGGCAATGGCGGATTCACAAGATTCAGATCAGCGGTAAGTTTGTCCTATATATTATAAAATTGACTTTGAATGGTGAGTCAGCATTTACTACGACGGAGTATTAAAGAAAAAAATATTTTTGACACATCGACTAGTAAATTAACACGTCTGTTCAGGGCCCCCTGCTGAACAGACGCATTTTTCCGCACAACTTTTTCAGCTTTTCAACACTAATCACCACACTGGCTCTGCCCTAAAACAGCGAGGATCTCTTTATTGTTAAACCCGATTCTGAAATACAATTTTACCAAGTTATCCACACATCCATTGGATTCAGTGCAGGCCCTGTGGAGCGGGACCTGCACAGGGCCTCAACTATCCTCAACATTTCGAGTTTACTTTAAAATCGACCAATCGAGATTAAAGTCGACATAATATTTCAACTTTATTCTCGACATTTCGAGTTTAATCTCGAAATGTCGAGATTATGGTCGACATGACATTACAATTTTATTCTCGACATTTCGAGTTTAAAGTCGACGTGTCGACTTTAATCTCGTCACGGCAAAAATATTTATTTTCTTCATGTGTGGCCCTACTACTCCGTCGTAATTTACACTATTGCAATTCATATCATTATTAAAGTTTTTCATCTTATTCCGTAACTTTTTGGCTCAATAACTTCAGAAGTTTTAACCATTTTACATTTAGATGAATAGGCCTATGTTATGGCTAGGAAGGGCTGAAGTAAAAAAAAAAATTGAGTGTGACTTTTTAAAGAATGCACTGGTTAAATGTAAATATATATATATCAATATATATTATTGATATAAATATAAAGGTTAAATATGCCAATAAAGATGTCAGGCTACTAGCTGCTATCATGAGATCATGTATTTATTTAGAAAAGATATTACCAGTTAAAAAGCATACCCCATGATGCAAAAGTATTTTGCGTGCACATTAGGGCTGCCACCTGAAAGTCGATGATTCGATCAGTCGGGAACCCCCACAGTCTTTTTTTTTTTTTCTTTGTCAGTGGTGTGCATTAATAAAACCTATTAATATATAACTAAAAAATTAACTACAAATATTTAATGTGGGTCCCGCCGTTTTATTTTCTTCAAAACAGGGCGAGAACATTGATGGCGGAGCTGAGCCAGCTCCTGCAGCAGTATGGACCACCTCCTGCCCCCTCCCTGCCTCAGGCCACCCCACCTGCCTTCCCCTCCCTGCCTCAAGCCACCCCACCTGCCTTCCCCTCACTGCCTCAAGCCACCCCACCTGCCTTCCCCTCACTGCCTCAAGCCACCCCACCTGCCTTCCCCTCACTGCCTCAAGCCACCCCACCTGCCTTCCCCTCCCTGCCTCAAGCCACCCCACCTGCCTTCCCCTCCCTGCCTCAAGCCCACCTGCCTTCCCCTCCCTGCCTCAAGCCACCCCACCTGCCTTCCCCTCCCTGCCTCAAGCCTACCCACCTGCCTTCCCCTCCCTGCCTCAAGCCACCCCACCTGCCTTCCCCTCCCTGCCTCAAGCCTACCCACCTGCCTTCCCCTCCCTGCCTCAAGCCACCCCACCTGCCTTCCCCTCCCTGCCTCAAGCCTACCCACCTGCCTTCCCCTCCCTGCCTCAAGCCACCCCACCTGCCTTCCCCTCATTCCCCTCCCTTCATCAACTCAACCGCCCTGACACTGTTAGGGCGGGTCTTGGAAGGCTTTTTCAGCCCTACAAAAAAAAGAAAAAAGATTTTGCACAACCATGGGGGCATAGGTTTTTTTGTTGTGCCTCTACAGTCCAAATTCAAATTCCAACGGTAGAGGAGACCTCCAGCCTCCAGGCAGCTGGCCTTGGAACAAAACAAGTCATCTTCCCAGATGTGCGATGCACATCTGGGCAATTCATTGCAGTCTTAGAAGATGTTTTTCCACCCCTAAAACTAGCGGGAGGATTCAAGATCATGAGGAGCTGCCGCAGCAGGGATCTGATTGACATTCCTATGCCTGCAGGGGGCTATACAGTGAGCTTTCTGAAAAACAACAGCAGCCTAAATAAGGCAGTGGCCTATATAGTCCCCATGCAGCATAACATCACTTTAAAGGAGGTTGAAAATGTAAGAAATACCTTATAATCTCTCTTTTGTTTACATGTTAAATTTAGCTGTGATACACCATCATTTCTGTACATTACATTTAAGGAGGACGACGTGGGGCATCTCTACCCTCAGGAGATGTGCTGCAGGTGTAACTCTGCAGTTCCGTTGCATCTTTTGCAGAGCCACCTGCAGAACTGCACCAGCAGGTAAGCAAATGTCACTATTCCGTTACTTTTTCAGTTCCAGTACAGATTTTTTTTAGTGAGCATATGTGAGCCAAAGCTAAACTTTTCCTACGTATAGTTGATTAAATGACTATCAATCATCTTGGTTGGTGGTTCTTATTATTATGCACTCTGATAGTGTTGACTGCTGTGACCAAGAAAATCTAATGTTGTTAATACACAGCCAAGGCTCTGTAAACTTGTATGTAGACAAAGGGTATGTAAACAAAGGGGCCCACCATAGCTGGCAACATGCCTGTTAACATGCAAGTTTACAGAGCCAAGGTGTCGTAATAACAATGTTGTTTTGTTTAGCACACACACAGTAAGGACAGGTAGCGGCTCATGAGGAGATATTCACAGATTCTGACAAAGTGATCTTCACAAGAAACGTTCTCCACAATAGCTGACTCCACCCTTAAGAAGAATACAAAAATAAAATGTTTTGCTTGATAACATTTACACAGCCATGTATATTTATACAGTACATCTCTTTTAACACAACTTTTCATACATAACCTGTCATATTTATGTTAATCTACATCTTTGTTATGTTCTGTAGCATTGGAACAATGGGGACCGACTCCAGCAGGACGTGAGTAAAAATGTGATCTACATATTATTTTTTGCTCAAGATAGATTACAACGTCACAGAAAACATAAGAGAGGTCATTAGGGATGAGAATCGAGCGCCGGTTCCTATTCAGAACCGGTGCCCAGTGAACCAATTCTTTGGAATTGTCAGCAAACATTCATTTTTTTGATAAGATAAGATATTCCTTTATTAATCCCCCTTAGGAGAAATTCGCAGTGACCAGCAGTACAGTGGGAAAAGAGAGTGCTACAAGAGTATGCATACAATAAATGTACCAATTTGAAATAAAATATAATTAAACTATTAGAATAAAGATAACATACTATACTACATGTAACTCTCCGTTTTTTAGTGACTTGTCTATTAAAAAAAAAATATGACTTTGAGTATAAATGTAAATGTGCCAATGTGCAGAGGTTCCTGAGGTAATGCAAATGAAATAGCTAACAAGGTTTAACTAACAAGGTTATCAAGGCTACTCTTACACCTCACCTCCACAAAAAACAACAACAATATTTCTCTTTCCCCTTGTGTCTATCCGCCAACCATCTCAGTACCACACTAGAACATGTGTAGGTTTCACAGGACAGAAAGTCCAACAACAGGTCAAATCATTATTAATCTAAATTAACACATTAATTTGACAGCCCTAATTATTATAATACAGTGAAGAATCAAAGGACTGATTATGATTAATATCACATGAAATGTGTTCTTTTTAAAAACAAGATTTGAACTGTACTATGTTGTGTGCTTGTTCTCTTTTTTGTGTCATTAAGGACTATTCAGCAGCAGAGCACATGGTCCATGAGGATTTGCCTGTTGCAGAATCATCAGTTGCTTTTCAACTGCCGGCAAGGTAATAAACAAATTAGTCTTTCATGTTCTATTAGATGAAGGCTCATTGTATTATTAAACCAGAATCCATTTGACTTTGTTGTTGTTTTTCATGTGTTTTTCAGCTGAACCTGTTAAAACATGGCAGGTTCCAAAGGGCCTGACTGCTGCTGGCTTTGTCGCCTACTTAAAGTCAGTTTACCCCCAAATGGAGAGGAGAAACTTTCAGTTCTGCAAAGTTAACCGCCACAGGGTCCTGATCTCCCTTGAGGAGAAAACCCCTGAACAATTACGTTCCAGTGGAGTGTTGGGTCGTTCGGCTCTATATATTCGCCCTGAGGTTAAGTATTGTTCTTTATTGAATTTTTCTGTTGTTGTACAAAATAGATTAGATAGATAGAGAGTGAGTTCCAAGAGAAAATAATTAATGGTGTTTTCCCTTTCTCTGCACAAAAGCATACATGAGAAATTGTCATGCACTTAGTGATGTATTTGAAGTGCACAATACAAATAAATTATAACTATTGTTTTGTGTGTAATCTCACCCTTTATGCATCTGGAACATCAAATCAGACAAGTGATGAGGATGAAGGAATGCTGGTAAGTTTACTTAACTAAGCTGTTATTATCCGTGACATACAGTAAATGAAATAGTACAATAAACTGGCAAATAGTAAATTAGATACCACCTTATAGTAAGGATGACAAATTTATCCAGTAAATCAAAATTATTTTCTCTCCATAGCCAACATACATCATTTATGATTAGAAGGCATATGTATTTAATTCACTAAAACTTCTGAAGGGTTAACAGATTGGAAAGTATACTTAACTGTGTGCACCCCAGTTAACAAGGTCCAGCATTTTTTTAACTCTAGATATGTTTACAGGACTTGTCTGATGGAGAAGTAGACCTGACCCAGGATGAAGAGCAAACGGTAAAGCAAGCGAGATCTAAGAGTTATTCAAATTAAATCTAATGCATAGGAATGGTAGTTAAAGTGCTACAAGAAGAAAGCCATAGTAATTACAACCATACTGACCTTGAGCAACAGGAGGAGAAACATTGTCTGCTTTGTTTGATTTTCGGCAGTGATCGTAGCACAAATACAACACACAAATCAAAAAAAGAAAGAAAAATTGCAATGACAAATGAGAAAAATGACTGTCAATCTCTGGCCAGGTATATACTGAAGGGCCAATCAAGGTCTTTCCTTGATTTATAGATAGAGTGATATATCCACCCCCTTTTATTCTGTTTTCGGTTCCTACACCAATGTATAGAGAAAATTTGAATGTTTTGGGCATACAGCTCTGTTAAACATTAAGAGACCAGTCTGGATTTTTCTTAAATCTTCATCTCTACATTACTTAATGGAAATGCTCTTAATGATTATATTCTTAATGCGAATTTGGTAGACATGTTTTCGGTAGTTTATAGTATAAAACCAAAATGTTCATTCTACTCAAACATATGCCGATAAATAGCAAAACGAGACACTGAACATTTGAGTGGTCAGGGAGTGGTCAGTGGTCTCAATTTTTTCCAGAGCTGTATATTGAATGGTGATTAATCATTATGAATCATGATTAATCCACAGCTACCCTGTGATTAATCAGATTAATTAATTATTAATTGTTTGACAGCCGTAATATACAGCATATACAGTATATATACCTAAAAATACAACGCTGCATGTGTCTGTAGTTGGTTTGTTTGTTCAAATATATGTGACTGATTTTGCTGACCACACACTATTATTTTATGTTTATAGCATTCACCCATTGCAGTAACGAGGGTGGCTGCATCCCCTTCTCCACCCGGCTCCTCTCCACAACCCAGATCCCCTTCTCCACCCGGCTCCTCTCCACAACCCAGATCCCCTTCTCCACCCAGCTCCTCTCCACAACCCAGATCCCCTTCTCCACCCAGATCCCCTTCTCCACCCGGCTCCTCTCCACAACCCAGATCCCCTTCTCCACCCAGATCCCCTTCTCCACCCGGCTCCTCTCCACAACCCAGATCCCCTTCTCCACCCAGATCCCCTTCTCCACCGAGATCCCCTTCCCCACCCAGATCCCCTTCTCCACCCAGATCAGATTCCCTGCAAGGCATGAAAAATATCTTGCAGGCACTACGTGCAAATGTAGCCGAGCTGACCCCAACTGCAAACTGTTTTAACGTAGTTAGGTCAGACATTTTGCAGAGTGCAATTAGAACAGTACAGAGGAGGGCATTTAACCCGACATGTAAAATAGATGTGGTGTTCATGGACACACTAGACGGGTCCAGAGAAGGTTCCGTCGACACTGGGGGACCAACAAGGGAGTTCCTAACCCTTCTTATGAGGGCAATTCTGGCATCCAGATTCTTCGTTGGACCAGAAGACAGCAAGCACCTAAGCCTGGATTCCATTGGTATGTTGATGACAGGACATTGCAGACACACAAACGTATATAAAAAAAATGGCCCAAACATGTACAAGGTAATAAGATATCCTAGCAAAGTTATATTGGTTTTCAACCTCAGGTACCAGTACATTAAAAAACTTTGAAACTTTCCTACAATATTTAAAATGTTGTTTGTACTTTCAGGACTTAACCGGGGGACCTATGTCACCATTGGCAAGATGATCTCCATTTGTATTGTCCATGGAGGAGTGGGGCCCCATGTCTTTTCAGCGAGACTGCTCTGCCAGCTCACAGGGGAACCAGCTCCCCCTGTTGATGTGATGGAGATCGATGACGAGGAACTGAGGAGTCAGATCCTGAGGGCAAGTTACAAATGAATGAAAGAAATATTCCTCCTTTTGAAGACCATATAATAATTTGCTTGCACAGTTCAGATCATTAATGGATCCACCTTCAAAAATATGTCAAGTTATTTGAACATACTGGTTGTCTAATATATTTTAACACATTTGATGGAACTTAATGGTCATAGAGTTGTGTCATTATTTCTTAAGGACTCAATAACTATCTTTTCCTTACAGATCAAACAGGCATCATCCATACTGGAGGTCCATGCTGCTATAGCCAGTGCAGCCTCAAATCTGGCGCTATTGGGATCCCTGACGGTTATCAGAACGATGACAGACAGGGATGAGGTTGTGGAGTCTGCGCTAAAGTTCTATTTGGACAACCGACTACATGTCCCTCTCCAACAGTAAGTGTTTATCATTTTAGCCCAATATGTAGATTCATTTAATATGAAAAGTGTCTGCTTAATGCACTGCATAAACCAGGTCAAGCAGGTAGGCAGGGTGTTACGCCCCATTCTAGGGGCCTAGGACGCAACATGAAAAACCCCCACCTTCCCCAACTCCCAAGTAGCCACGAGCACACACGTTATTCAGTTTTAACCGAAAACAGGATTTTTTCACACAATATTATCAACGTAAGTAAGGTAGGCTTCAGAGTGGGGCCAGTCCAAAATAACAAACCAAACTTCCCTATCTGAAACAAAATGGACAATCAACAATCAACTCAGCTCCCTTTCTAATAATAACAAGAGAAAACAATACACACCGATATAGCAGCCCAACCCTACTATTTCACAGAGAAACTTCTAAACTGAAATACAGGACTTAGTAAACATGTGGCTTGTTGGAGGAGGATGGAAGTGTTGGCTGCCACGGTGGCCATCTTGACTCCTTTTATTCCTGTTGGGGTTTCCTGCCTCGGCCAATCACCGTCCCCGGCCGAAATGAGTGGCCCAATCCCCACCCAGGAATGGCACACTCCTATTTACATAGGAGATCGACAAGAAACACAAAGCCACACACACAAACGCAACAGAATGCAAAAACTACGGCCACAGTCTTAACAGTGTTATACAGGAGATCACTTACCAGATCGCTCCCCTACTGCTGACATTAATTTTTCCTTTGTTACTTTGAGTAAGGTAGGTTTTCATGGGATTTGTTAAAACAATGCCAAATGTAATTATTCCACGACCCTAATCTTTTAAAATAATGTTTTAAACCTAAAAAGGCACTGTTTTCCTATTCAAGTAGTAATGTCACTAATACAATCTTTTGGAATTTCTTTCAAAGATTGCGGCAAGGTTTGGAGTGCTTGGGGGTGCTGCAGGCGGCAGTAGGGAGCACTGCTTTTAGAAGGCTGTTTTCAGGTGGACCCCCTGCCCCACTGACAGCAGAGCAGGTGATGCATATGTTTGCAGTCAACTACTCGGTTCGAGGGAGCTCACGCAGGTCAGAGGAGGAGCGGGCAGTTGGCTACTGGAGGGACTGGCTCATCGATGTTGAAGGTATGCATACTTTGGTAACTTGAAATGAAAAATGGGAATTGATGAAATAGGGCATGGCAACCAACTGTGCCTGAGGACGTTTAAGTTTCATCAAACGTTGCGCCCACTGCAACGAACACCGGAGCCAATATGGTACGCGCTCTATCCACTACGCCCGATAGATTGCCTTCTTAACTGAGTTGTTCATAGGGAGCCTAGCGGTGTACAGACTTCTGTCTTTCTTTTATCCCGTCAGACATTTTGGTCCACAATAAAAAATGTAGGTCACAGAAATCCCAACATTTGCCTTGAGTAATTATATTGACTGAAGTCTTATCTTTTACATTGCAGCTGGAGATGCTGTTTTGGTGGTGGAGGACACGGAGAACAGAGTGACGCTGAACCAGCTCCTCATGTTCGTCACTGGGGCAGACAGAGTTCCTCCCCTGGGATTCCCAGGAGAGCCAACTATAAACTTTTTGCACACTGTCACGGTCTTCCCGGAAGCAAACACCTGTGCTATGATTCTAAAGTTGCCGCTACACAACACATTTGAATCCTTCTCTGATTCGATGATATCAGGAATCATCCAGTCCCCCTGTTTTGGTTATGCCTAATTTTTTGCTGCTATTTAAACTTTTTTTTTGCATGTTTTGCATCTTTAAATATGTTGTTATGCATGTTCTGCATCTTTAAATAAACAATGTTCCAGTTCCACGTTTTTATGCTTTGCCAGACCCTTATTGGATGACTACAATCAAAGCTTTTGTTTGGCCGTCTGCCAAAATAATACATGTTGGCTTACAACTAGTGACTACAATTAAGTCTTCTATCTGCCCGATAATGTTTTTCTTCTTTCTTGCCTTCTCAAATTCAACATTTGTATGGTTGATGCTTAAAATTTACTTTGAAACACAGATAAATGCGGTTGTTAATTCACAAATGTTTTCTGTTTCATCAAAGAAATTCCATTGTGATCATTTACATTGTTACATTGATTTATATATTAACTACAACTTTTGAAAAAGGGTAAGTGAATAATATAGCCTAGGGGGTATAGGCCTGGGGGGTATTCCACGAACGGACGTTTAACAAACAGAGTTAACGCTGAACTCTAGGTTGAGTGAGCCTGTGCCAACTAAACCAGAGCTGTCGGTTCCACGGCACCGGTTATGCATTAGTTCAATCAACACAGGGTTGGTTAACACAGGGTTGTGCGCGTCCACGCCAAACCTATAAAGAAGTGATTTATGGATCATGGAAACCCTGATCGAAATGGGGAAACGGGCCGCTTGAAAGTGAAAATGTCATGTTGTCCTGGGAACCGGATTTTCAGTTCTAAACAACCGAACGAGAGATGGCGTTGAGATGTGCGAGAGATGTGTCGTTTCTTTCAAAATGAAAATAAATCAATATCAAGAGGTGAAAATCACTACCAATCGAAACATGTCGAGGCGTTAATGTATTCACTGCACGCTACTGTGGAGAAGGCTATTTAAATATATTAAAGATTTGCGTGAGAATCCATCTCTCCAGCAAAAAGTCATCCGGATATAGCCGTGGTCTTATAAATCTCTCCCGGTGGATTGCACGAATAATTGGCGAGATCTGTTTTAAAACAGTTTGTCTTTTTAACACATAAAAACGAACGTTTTTTATAAAAATGTCATCAACTTATTCATCAACAAGTCATTAGATATATTAATACCAGAAAATAATGAAGAAAAAAATTATATATATATGGGAATCGAACCCCAGTCCCAACGGCGGCGGCGTGCATATCCTCTCCACACGGCGGCGGCGTAGCAGCTCCACACGTTCATTTCACACGTTGTTATCCTTCTCCAGGGAATCCTGGCTATGGCGAGTGGATAGTGCCAAACCTTAGGATTCCCTGGAAGAGGCGAAGGAGCAGCCTACCCTACGTCGCCGTGGGAACGTGTGAAATTTTGAATGGGATTGATTGGGACTGCAGACGAGAGACCAGCAGCGACGTCACGGCGACGGCATGGAAGATCCGCCCACCGGCGGCGGTGTCACGGCGACGTACATAAGGAAATTGTGACAAAATATACGTCTACTCTCGACGTGTGGATAAGTTCGTCGCCACTAAGACGCCTGCTACCCTACGTCGCCGTGAGAACGCCTGAACTAGAGAGAAGGCTATTTAAATATATTAAAGATTTGCGTGAGAATCGGTATCTCTCCAGCAAAAAGTCATCCGAATATAGCCGTGGTCTTACAAATCTCTCCCGGTGGATTGCACGAATAATTGGCGCTCCGGTATCAACAGGGCATGCCATTGTGAACACATGGACTCTGCGGTGAACGCAGCTTTAAATCCCCAAAACCGGGTTATGTTCCAAACTTAACCTGCACAAAACCTGGTCCGACCAGGTTTGATTCAGAGCATATGTTGCTATAGTAACTAACATACCGTGTTCATTTTGGAACGGAAACCCTAGGGTTACCGCAAACCCTGGGTTAATTTGCCCGGTTATGTGATAAAACCGGCTTTGTGGAATACCCCTCTGCATCAATCATCAAAACATTTTTGAGATCTGTTTTAAAACAGTTTGTCTTTTTGACACATAAAAACTAACGTTTTTTATAAAATGTAATCATCTTATTCATCAACAAGTCATTGGATATATTAATATCAGAAAATAATGAAGAAAAAATTATATATAGAGACTGGGAATCGATCCCCAGTCCCAACGGCGGCGGCGTGCATATCCTCTCCACACGGCGGCGGCGTAGCTTCTCCACACGTTCATTTCACACGTTGTTATCCTTCTCCAGGGAATCCTGGCACTATCCACTCGCCATACCTGGCACTATCCACTCGCCATACCTAACGCGAGTAAAATGTTGCTTATACGCATGTAACGCTCGTACGCGTCTCATACGCGCGTAAACCAATGGTTCCCTATGGAAAAATTGCCGATTTCATACGCGTGATACGCGGGTAACGCTTTTGGTGTGGCCGTACCTTTACAGTATAGAGGTGTGGAGGGATGACGTAGTGTGGCAACCCGTCCCCAACCCCTCGGGCTGGAAGACCCAGGGGAGAGGTTGTGGAGCGAGTGTACAGCCCATACCTAGCAGGCGGAGCCAGAGGACGTCCCTCCCGGCACACTAATCAGAGAAATAGGAAACACGGGGAACGAGGCAGCTCTTAACAAACATGCTCCCCTGTCCCCAAGCAGAGTTGGAGCTGGGAGCAACAGGAGTAAACCCGAACCACGGACGGAGAAGCCGACGGAAGGTGAGCCAAGCCGCTCTCGACGGGCCCCAAGGAGGACGCCGACGGGAACGACCCCCTGCTCCCCTAGAGAACAGAACGTTGTCCCCTCTTTTCCAAGGCTCCCGGAGTCAGTGTATTCTCTCTCGTTATCCCCACGTGGGCGTGTTTTGAGTCATCCCGAATAAATGCCCTCCGGGCTTTGAACCAGCCGTGAAGTGTGGTGATTCCTGATACCTCTGAGACATTTCTGGGCTCGGTTGCCACAGTATGTTGTGAGCGTCGCCCTGTGTTCCCTTGACAACAAATCCATTGGATTTTGGATTATTGCACCTTCAAAAATCTCACTGAACACGCCTTGCGATGTGGACCATTGTATCTATTTCACGCCTTTGTGTGATACCCAGCACCAGGATGAGGGTGAGGGAGAAGAAGTTTGACCGGTCAGACCGATCTATCTACACACGGAATATTTTATGTTTGTCAATTTTCTCACTTTTGGATAAATTGTCTGTTGGTCATATCTTTTGGATAAACATAGGCCTACCCTTATAGTCTTTGTTCCCCTAGCAAATGATATAACAAAGTGCACTTTCAGGGAGACTTTTGTTTAACACATTCAGCCAGTTGGAAAAGAGAACACACCAAATAGGCCTGTTTAGTAAGCAGGATTTGATGCCACATTCCTAGAATGATAAAATGCAATTCAATGTGGAAGTAACCCAAGTATTCAGAATACAATACTCTGATAGATCGATTAAATTTGTGGGCATGTATTCTGTAATCTGTAACTGCAAACATATTAAAAGTATCCTTCCCAACACTGATAATAGCGCATATTTACGACAATTCAAAGACATAAACCTTTAGGCTATAAATGTCTGCCTATTTAGCAGTCTTACGTATCAAACTGAGTGTGTTGTTTGGGAGTTCCAATAAAGTTATACACAAAAATGGGCAAAAGCTACAGTATTATTTTCAATATGATTAATATTTAAACTAAAACAATCAACACTTAAATAATATCATCAATAACATCATATCTCATTGAAATGACTTACCCTACACACGGAGTCAAGTGCATCAAGTAACCGAGTTGGTCCTATCGGGACACATAAAGGGGAGAGGCGACCTATAGGCTATCATATTACAACATTGAGGAAGTCTTTAATATCACAAAGTGCAACTCAATGTGCTTAACAAAAGATATGATGACCATTTTTAAAACATAAAATAAACAATACAATGTTGATTGTACTTACCTAACCTAATGTAAGGTTAGGTAAGTTTTTGGAGGGGTAAAAAGATCATAGTGTTATCGTAGTGTAGAAATTGTGTGTGTATTGTGTGTGCATGTGTGTGTATCTGAGTCTATGTGAATGTGTGCCTGATCGATGTCTGTCTATTCGTTTGTGTTAATCACACTGATAGTGTGTGTTCTTTGCACTGGGTATCCCAGGTTGACCAGAGAGACCGTACCAGTGCAGAGAGACCGTACAAGTAGCCTACAGGTAGACCGTACCAGTACAGAGAGGCCATACCAGTGCAGAGAGACCAGTACCATTAGCTCTTCATCATAAAGTTGGAGGACAAGATCCAGGTGTTTCAGTTCCTGGGGTGATTGGCTGATTGTGAAAGGCTACAGTATAGTGTTCACATTTTACTTCCTACTTTTAAATATTCTCTGCGATAACCCCTAACCTCAGTTCACATCGCTTTAAAGTCGATATATATCTGCACTTCTCTCTCTCATTTACATGACATGCAAAAAACAGATGGGACAAAATTAGCTGTAAGAACAATTTTTCTTAGTAGTTAAATATATATCAACTCTGTGCGTTCGACAGATGACCCATAAACAGCAATGTGTGTGCATTCGACAGATGAGACAGACAATGTTTGTGTTGTCAACAGATGAGCTATGAGCCACAAAGAGTCAAAGTCAGTGGATGTTCTCAGAAAGTCGTCAGGGTTTTGAAGTGAGGGAGGGATGTTGGTTAAGGGTAAAGTCATCTTACTGTGCTCAAGTACATAAACACTCAGTTCACCCAATACTTACTGAATTTCTGCACCCACCAGATGGTGACATTTTGTCATTCCTGTCACTATCATGCATTTTATAAGTTAATCATATACTTTTTATTTTTACAGCATTTGACCACAGCTTTCATTGTTGATTATCTTGTTAGGACGCTTTTGAAAAAAACGTGTTTTCCTCTTTGCTCCCATGATTTATGTTGCATCTAAACCTTTATCTGACAGTTTGTGAAAACTTCCCCCTACCTTTAAACCCCCCCCTCACTTCTTGCTCTCATCACTTTATAAGATTTAAGATTTACACCCTGCCTCAATAACATAAATGTACTGCACAATGAGTATCGTCAGAAATACCATTTATGGCTCAGGCGCCTCCACCTTATGCTTTGCCGAGGTTGTACTCACTACTGACTTTTCTTCCATCTTCCTTCCCAGAAAATAAATCTGGCAAGGGTAGATTCATAAAGGTCAAAAAGCCAGGAGCTGAAAACACTGAAGATGAAGACAAGCCTGGCCTACCGCAACAGGGTATAGGACCTTAGTTTAGGGAGTAGTTGGTACATAAACCTCCCAATAGAGTAGAACCCTGGCATTTGAATTCCGCATGGATAGTTAAATGATACCGTCCTTCCCACTGGTTTTAAAAAAATAAATAAAACCAAAACAAATAGTGTTGCGGTCTGCATCCCACCTGATAGTATGCATTAGGAACCGTTGGTCTTTAACAGAAATCCCCTTATTTGTGAATACCCCTGTCCTAGTAATCAAGTGTTCCTACATGTTTTCACCACCCCTTTTATTAGATTAGGCCAATAGAACCAGCACCCCTTTTATTAGATTAGGCCAATAGAACCAGCACCCCAGTATCCCCTTGTATCAGATTAGCCCAGTAGAACCAGCACCCCCTTTTATTAGATTAGCCCAGTAGAACCAACACCCCCTGTTGTAAATTCCCTATTAGTTCGTAATATCGTATCGTATAATATATAGCGTTATTTCTATTCAGGCACTTTGGGCAGCCCAGGTAGCGCCGTAGGGTCCTAGAGTTACGAGTTGCACGGGGCTGCGCCATATGGCAAGCCGAGTGTGCCACAATTCGACTTCAATTAAACGCGTTCTGAAACGCCAGCACGCGTGCCCAGAAGGCGTTTTGGTTTTCCAGAACGCGTTCCGGCGTTTCAGCGCGCGCGCCCAGAACGCGTTCCGGCATTTCCGCGCGCGCGCCAAGAACGCGTTCCTATGGCAAGCCGAGTGTGCCACAATTCGACTTCAATTAAACGCGTTCTGAAACGCCAGCACGCGTGCCCAGAACGCGTTTAATTGAAGTCGAATTGTGGCACACTCGGCTTGCCATATACGTTCCGGCATTTCTGCGCGCGCGCTCAGAACGCATATTAGCATATTAACAGCACGCGTGCTGTTAATATGCTAATGTGCTCCTCCCCTCAATTTTCTCAGCCAATAGATTTGAGCCGTTTTCACCCAATCATATGCTAGGGCAAACACACAGACAACATCAGTCGAGACCAGAGCTCTTCTTTCGCGAATCAGTTTCTCTCACTCCTAATCAGGAGATTGTCGGCAGGTGCTGGTTGGACCGGGACCGCAGTGTATAGAGCCTGCCCAGACAGGCTTCTCCCTCCTCCCGGCATTTGATTTCTGCTGTTTGTTTGTAACACATGGACTGATGTTCACTTAATAACAATATAGTAATAACATACTAACTAACTAATATAAATATATGATTAATATATTCCTCACCATGCCCTGACGTGTAGACACTGTGAAAAAGAAATAGGAAAAAGGTGACCAAAACGTTTCACTAAATTAAAGGCTATGAGTGAGTTGGTAGGTGAGTTACAAATGTATCAAGAGTAGAGGCCAGTTTAATGTGAAAAGGGATGGTTAAATGGTAAATGTTGTGAATATTTTGGGGGCAATTTTGGCTGCAATATTTTCTGCATTTATATAGGCTATACACCAACTATTTATGTAATGTGACAGGAGCAGGATGGAAGTCTTCCTAAAGGGCTTGGTCTGTTGGGTACCAATACCTACCAGTTGGTTACCAATAGTATCAGTTGTAGTAGTATCTATCTCCTCACCTCCCTATATTATATATATATATATATATATATAGTTTTTTCTATCTGTCTCATTCCAACTGATGAATTGAATTATACCTCGTCTTATAGGCTACTACCACGTACAGGCTAAAACCTGCAACTGCATGTTAATACTTCAGACGGACTTATTTACTTCTAATGGAATTTTAACTCTAACTTCTGAACTCTTTTATTGTTTTTATTGTACTCAGAAGACGAATAAGCTGACTCATGTAATGCTGTAATAAATAAATGTAATAAACGATACGCTATAAATAAAAGTATTTTTTAATTATGTTATCATAGTTGCCACGGCACTTACCATACACAATGTTCGGTCAAGTAGCTTATAGTGTATAGTCAAAGTGTATGTACTTGTAGTGTTCACCACCTCCACATTAACCACCTAATTTGAAACATCTTAACATCTTTCGACTTTAAGAACGACACAACAGAAAAGATTCGCGAAAGAAGAGCTCTGGTCTCGACTGATGTTGTCTGTGTGTTTGCCCTGGCATATGATTAGGTGAAAACGGCTCAAATCTATTGGCTGAGAAAATTGAGGGGAGGAGCGCATTAGCATATTAACAGCACGCGTGCTGTTAATATGCTAATATGCGTTCTGAGCGCGCGCGCAGAAATGCCGGAACGGGTTCTTGGCGCGCGCGCTGAAATGCCAGAACGCGTTCTGGGCGCGCGCGCTGAAACGCTGGGCGTGCGCGCTGAAACGCCGGAACGCGTTCTGGGCGCGCGCGCTGAAACGCCGGAACGCGTTCTGGAAAACCAAAACGCCTTCTGGGCACGCGTGCTGGCGTTTCAGAACGCGTTTAATTGAAGTCGAATTGTGGCACACTCGGCTTGCCATAGCGCCAGGGCTCGTTGCGCGCGACTGTTTAACACGTCATGACAGAGAATGCGTTCGTGAAGAGTGAGTAGTATTGAACCACGTGTATCTACGTAATATAAATGTTATATACATTCCGTAACTCGGTTCCTTATAGTAGCCGTGATTTGTGTGGTTCTGTTACTGTGTTAATTGATTTACTCACGAATTGGGTAGCTAGTGTATTAGCCTGCACCTCGTGTAGCACGTGTGCGTCAGGCTGCCGCACCATGTCGGCCGTTATATTGCACTATTGCATTATTGTGTTAACGTGTGCATGTGGCAGCTATTTATGCCAGTTATGTTTATATAGCATTTATGAGATGTTGTTAGTACTAGAGCCCGGTGTTTTAGTAGGTAAATCTAGCAATAACTATTTGTCTATTTCTTATTCTGTCTTACAGAAAAACCATTCCTACATCATTCATACATCTGTTCATCCATTCCGTCATTTATTTGGTTACTTATTGAAGCCATCATTGATGTCATTCGACTGCAAGAGATATAAACATCCTGAACTGTTCCCTGTGTATGCGTCTACTCTCTGACCGGAGTTACCGTCCTGGATAAAGTGATCCCAGCAAACGCACACATACATTCTACAATACCCCCTTTCATTAGATTAGACCAGTAGAATAGTACCCTTCTGCTGTCTCTTAAGCATTGTCACCATGACCAGTTAACATCATTATGGAAATTAGTTGTATCAAGACCTTTCCTACATTTTCCTATTATAAGGACTTCTTTGTCACCATTTACGAACTGCAGCTTTTATGAATATACATTTTACCAGCTTGTAATTTGTGTCCTGATTTATCACCACAGTAGTCACCTTCGTTCTTTGTTGGCTCTGGCTAGGACGCAAAACAGACATGACTCATCTTACATGTTGTTAATCCCCAGCTGTCTCCAATACAAATTTCACATCTCAGCCATTACTATGGTCTTCTGAAGGATGTCTCTTTTGGTCCGGAGAACTAGGATCTTCCAGGAATGAATGGGCGCCATTTTGGAATCCGGTGTCCATTCTATAATATGTCCATGCTGCATACGTGTATAGACTGATGCAGGCAAAACATCAGTCCTTGTAATGCTGGATCTTAGTGCAGCATTCGATACTGTCAATCACAAAATACTGGACACATGGTTGGTTTATCAGGTGCTGTTATAAGTTGGATAACTTCCTTTCTACAAGATAGAAGCTTTTTTGTGGCCATTGGCAACTGTGCCTCAATATAGACCGCCATGACCTGTGGTGTCCCCCAAGGCTCCATCCTGGGGCCACTGTTGTTCAACCTCTACATGCTCCCACTTGGAACAATCATAAGGAATAACTGGATATCCTACCATAGTTATGCTGATAACCCAGATCTACTTAGCACTGTCCCCAAATGACTATGGTCCCCTTGAATCCCTACGTCATTGTATTGAACAAATTAACAAATGGAGGTCTCTGAATTTCCTTGAGCTAAACAAAGATAAAACTGAGGTGATCATGTTTGGTAAAAAAGAGGAAAGTCATAAAATCGCAGACTTTCTTGATCCAAAGGGTTCAAGGCAAAAGTTGTGAGAAATCTTGGTATCTTAATTTACAGTGATCTAAATTGTATTAGCCATATAAATACTATTACTAAATCAGCCTTTTACCACCTAAAGTATATTGCTAAACTGAGGAACTTCATGTCAAAGATGATCTGGAGATACTCATTCATTCCTTTATCTGCTTGACTACTGCAATGGCCTTTTTACAGGCCTCCCTAAAAAATCCATAAGGAAACGTCAATTGATACAAAATGCAGCAGCTAGTATTCTCACAAAAACAATAAGAACCAACCATATTACCCCAGTACTAAAATTCCTACACTGGCTCCCAGTTTATTACAGAATCATTTTCAAAGTGCTGCTGCATGTTTACAAATCTTTAAATGGGATAATACCTGACTATATATCTGACTTGCTTCAGTGATACATACCATCAAGACCACTGTGATCACAGGAACAACATTTGGTGATAAAACCAGTCAGATCAAAAAAGGGGAACCGGCTTTTAGCTTTTATGCTGTGTGTCTCATCTCATCTCTCATCTCATTTTCGTCCGCTTATCCGGGGTCGGGTCGCGGGGGGAGCAGCTCAAGCAGGGGGCCCCAGACTTCCCTTTCCCGGGCCACATTGACCAGCTCTGACGGAGGGATCCCGAGGCGTTCCCAGGCCAGTGTTGAGATATAATCTCTCCACCTAGTCCTGGGTCTTCCCCGAGGTCTCCTCCCCACTGGACGTGCCTGAAACAAGGAAGGCGCCCAGTGGGCATCCTTACCAGATGCCCGAACCACCTCAGCTGACTCCTAAGTAAAGGAGCAGCGGCTCTAATCCGAGTTCCTCACGGATGGCTGAGCTTCTCACCCTACCCCTAAGGGAGACGCCAGCCACCCTTCTGAGAAAACTCATCTTGGCCGCTTGTACCCGCGATTTCGTCCTTTCGGTCATCACCCTGCCCTCATGACCATAGGTGAGGATAGGAACGAAGATCGACCGGTAGATCGAGAGCTTTGCCTTGCGGCTCAGCTCTCTTTTCGTTACAACGGTGCGGTAAAGCGAACGCAATACCGCCCCCGCTGCTCTGATTCTCCGGCCAATCTCACGCTCCATAGTACCCTCACTCGCGAACAAGACCCCGAGGTACTTGAACTCCTTCACTTGGGCTAAGGACTCATTTCCTACCCGGAGTAAGCAATCCATCGGTTTCCTGCTAAGAGTCATGGCCTCAGATTTAGCGGTGCTGATCCTCATCCCAGCCGCTTCACACTCGGCCGCCAGCCGATCCAGTGAGTGCTGAAGGTCACAGGCCGATGATCCCATGAGGACCACATCATCTGCAAAAAGCAGTGACGAGATCCTCAGACCACCGAACTGCAACCCCTCCCCACCACGACTACGCCTCGATATCCTGTCCATGTATATCACAAACAGGATTGGTGACAAGACGCAGCCCTGGCGGAGACCAGCACCCACTGAGAACGAAACTGACTGGCTGCCGAGGACGCGAACACAGCTCTCGCTTCGGGAGTACAGGGATTGGATGGCCCTGAGGATAGACCCCCTTACCCCATACTCCCGCAGCACCTCCCACAGTTTCTCCCGGGGGACCCGGTCATACGCCTTCTCCAGATCCACAAAACACATGTAGACCGGATGGGCATACTCCCAGGCCCCCTCCAGGATCCTTGCGAGAGTGAAGAGCTGGTCCGTAGTTCCACGTCCGGGGCGAAAACCGCATTGTTCCTCTTCAATCTGAGGTTCGACGATCGGCTGAACCCTCCTTTCCAGCACCTTGGAGTAGACTTTACCAGGGAGGCTGAGAAGTGTGATACCCCGGTAATTGGCACACACTCTCTGGTCCCCCTTTTTGAACAGGGGAACCACCACCCCGGTTTGCCACTCCTTTGGCACTGTACCCGACTCCCACGCGATGTTGAATAGGCGTGTCAACCATGACAGCCCCTCAACACCCAGAGCCTTCAGCATTTCGGGCTAGATCTCATCAATCCCTGGGGCTTTGCCACTGCGGAGATGTTTGACTACCTCAGTGACCTCCACCAGGGAAATTGACGACGAAACACCATCAACCTCGAGCTCTGCCTCCAACATAGAGGGCGTGTTATTCGGATTCAGGAGTTCCTCAAAGTGTTCCTTCCAACGTCCGACGACCTCCTCAGTTGAGGTCAACAGAGTCCCATCCTTACTGTACACAGCTTGGATGGTTCCCCGTTTCCCCCTCCTGAGGTGCCGGATAGTCTTCCAGAAACACTTTGGTGCCGACCGAAAGTCCTTCTCCATGGCCTCTCCGAACTTCTCCCACACCCGCTGCTTAGCCTCCGACACGGCAGCAGCTGCAGCCCTTCGGGCCTGTCGGTACCCTGCAACCGAGTCAGGAGTCCTCCAGGATATCATATCCCGGAAGGCCTCCTTCTTCAATCGGACGGCTTCCCTGACCACCGGTGTCCACCACGGTGTCCGAGGGTTACCGCCCCTTGAGGAGCCTAAGACCCTGAGGCCACAGCTAGCCACCGCAGCTTCAGCAATGGAGGCTTTGAACACCGCCCTCTCCGGCTCAATGCCCCAAAACCTCCACAGGAATGCCGGAAAAACTCTGCCGGAGGTGTGAGTTGAAGATACCTAGGACGGGGGCCTCCTCCAGACGTTCCCAGTTCACACGCACTACTCGTTTGGGCTTACCAGGTCTATCCGGAAATTTCCCCCATTCCCTGATCCAACTCACAACCAGATGGTGGTCGGTTGACAGTTCCGCCCCTCTCTTTACCCGAGTGCCCAAAACATGCGGCCTCAGATCAGATGACACAATAACAAAATCGATCATTGATCTTCGGCCTAGGGTACTCTGGTACCAGGTACACTTATGAGCACCCTTATGTTCGAAGATGGTGTTTGTTATAATAATACATTTAATTTAGAGGCGCCTTTCAAGACACCCAAGGTCACCTTACAGAGCATATAGTCATCATACATTTTTTAAAAAGCAAGACATTGTGGAAAAAATAAATAAATAAATAAACATAAGCAATAAGAAATAAATAAAAAAAATAAAAACAATCAAAACAGTGATCAGTTAGACGTTGTGTGCGAGTTTGAACAAGTGAGTTTTGAGTTGTGACTTGAAGGTTGAAATGGTGTCTGACTGTTTTATGTGTGGGGGGAGGGAGTTCCAGAGCCTGGGTGCTGAACAGCTGAATGACCGGGCACCCATTGAAGTGAGTCGTGATGTGGGGATACATAGTAGTCCAGCAGAGGTTGAGCGGAGGGAGCGGGAGGGAGTGTATTCTTGGAGGAGGTCGCAGAGATAACTGGGGGCTAGGTTGTGGAGAGCTTTGTAGATGAGGAGTAGGGTTTTGTATTGGATGCGGTAGTGTACTGGGAGCCAGTGAAGTTGAATGAGGACAGGGGTGATGTGGTCAGATGATTTGGTGCGGGTGATGATCCGGGCGGCTGAGTTCTGAATGATCTGCAGTCTGTTGATAAGTTTGGTGGGGAGTCCGGTGAGGAGGGCGTTGCAGTAGTCTATGCGTGATGTGACAAATGAGTGAACTAGGATTTCAGCGCTGGATTGGGTCAGTGATGGGCGGAGTCTGGCGATGTTGCGGAGGTGGAAGAATGCAGTCCGGGTGATGTTGTGAATATGGGGTGCGAATGAGAGGGTGTTGTCCAGGATGACGCCGAGGCTCTTGACTTTGGAGGAGAAGGGTACTGGGAATCCATCGATAATTATGAGTGGAGCTGGGGTGTGTTGTGATTTAGTGAGGGTGGATTTGGATCCGATGAGCAGGGCCTCGGTCTTGTTTCCATTGAGTTTCAGGAAGTTCCTGCTCAACCAGCTCCGGATCTCTTCCAGGCACGTGATGAGGGAGGTGGGGGGGATGGCAGCGGTGGGTTTGGTGGAGATGTAGACCTGTGTGTCGTCAGCGTAGCAATGAAAATGGACCCCATGGTGACGGAGGAGTGTGCCCAGCGGGAGGAGGTAAGTGGTGAAGAGGAGTGGACCCAAGACTGACCCCTGGGGGACGCCCAGTGAGACACCTGAACACCCAGACTTGTGGTTGCTTAGTTGAACAAATTGTTGACGGCCGGTGAGGTAGGATGTAAACCAGGAGAGTGCAGCACCAGTGATCCCAATACCAGCTAGGCGGTCCAGGAGCAGAGGGTGGGAGATGGTGTCGAATGCTGCGCTGAGATCGAGGAGGATGAGAATGGTGAGTAATCCAGAGTCGGCTGCAAGGAGGAGGTCGTTGGTGATTTTGACTAGGGCTGTTTCAGTGCTGTGTTTTGGACGGAAGCCAGATTGGAACGGTTCGTGGAGATTGTTAGTGTCGAGGTGGGACTGTAGTTGTGCGGCAACCACCCTTTCAAGTGTTTTGGAGATGAAAGGGAGATTGGAGATGGGCCGGTAATGGTTAAGGTCAGTTGGGTCAGCACCAGGCTTTTTTAGGATGGGAGTGATGGCAGCCAGCTTGAGAGTGGGGGGTACAGTACCAGTAGTGAGGGAGGAGTTAATTATGTTGGTGATCATGGGGGAGATGGACGGAAGACATGCTTTGACAAGGGAGGTGGGAAGAGGATCGAGCTGACAGGTGGTGGTTTTGGCTTTGCGGATGAGTTCTGAAACGGTCTGTTCTGTTACTAGGGTGAAGTCAGAGAGGGAGCTGATGAGAGGTTGGCCAGAGGTGATCATCCAGGGTGGGTCATCAGAGGGGGTGCGAGATGAGGCCAGTTGTTGGTGAATGGTGTTGATTTTAGAGCTGAAGAAGTCAAGGAACGCAGTGCATTGGGTGGTGGAAATGTCTGGAGGGAGAGATTTAGGAGGCTGAAGTAAGTGGCTGACTGTTGAGAAGAGGACTCTGCTGTTGCCTGTACCAGTGTTGATGAGGTTGGAGTAGTATGAGGTTTTGGCAGTGGTGAGGGCATTCTTGTAGTGATGGAGGTGGTCCGAATACATTTGGCGGTGTACAGTGAGTTGAGTCTTACTGTAGAGTCGCTCCAGTCGACGACCAGTGGCTTTGAGCTGGCGCAGATGAGGAGTGAACCAGGGAGCAGTGTGGGTGAATGAGACTGAGCGGGTTTTCAGGGGGGCCAGGGTGGTGAGGGAGGAGGAGAGGCAGTTATTGTAGTGAGTCACCAGGTCAGTCAGGGAGGAAGCTGGGGGAGGGTTGGGGTAGGAGCTGATCAGGGTGGAGAGGTCTGTGGTGTTGATAAGTTTGATGTTTCTGAAGGAGATGGCCCGTTGTTCCTTGGTTTTGTGTAGTTGGGTATGGATGTCAAAAAGTACAGCTTTGTGGTCGGAGATGGGGAAATCAATGACATCAAGGTTAGTGGGAGTGATGTCAGTGCAGCAGATTAAATCCAGAATGTGACCTTTGTTATGGGTTGGGAGGTTGACATGTTGTGTGATGCCAAGACAGTCCAGAAGTGATGTGAAGTCATTAGCAAAAGTACAGGATGGGTTGTCAATGTGGATGTTGAAATCACCAAGGAGGATAACAGTGGGGGACATTGCACATACAGATGTAAGTAGTGATGAGAGTTCATTGAGGAAAACGGCGGAGGGTTTTGGTGGTCTGTAAATGGTGACAATGATAGTGGGTTTGGGGCCTGAGAGTTTTACAGCTAGACATTCAAAGGAGGAATGAAGGGGGACTGTGAAAGTGGTGACTTTGATGTTATCACGATGGAGGAGAGCAAGGCCACCCCCCCTCCCATTAACCCGGGGTTTACTAATAAACGAAAAACCTGGTGGGACAGCTTCATTTAGATGGGAGAAGTCATTTGGTTGTTGCCAGGTCTCAGTGAGGCAGAGAATATCTAGGCTCTGGTCAACAATAAAGTCATTTATCAAAAGGGCCTTATTACTGAGGGATCTGGTGTTCAGCAGACAGAGTTTCAGACAGGTGAGTGGAGTGTAGCAGGTTGCTTTGAGCAGAGGGGACAGTACACTGTGATTGACGGGACTGACCGTACGGGCTGTGCGAGGAGGGGGGCGGGGCCCAGTGGACCAGAAGGAGCGGATGTTTTTGTTGCTGGTGTGAGTGTACTGAAAATTCCGTCCAGAGCCTCCGTGGATGTATTTTGGTCGTTTGAGAATGTCCTGGTGGGATGCAAGCTGAGGTGGTTGGGTCCTTGAGAAGATCCGTAGACGTAACATCTCCGTTACCGAGTAACGGAGCGGCAGAGATGCACTCGTTACGTGAGAGTCAAACATAGCGCAATCCAGAGGAACAGGTTAAAATCCACAGGTTGTGAAGTCGGAAGAAGCCAGCGGTAGATCCAGGCGATTATGGTGAAGCCACAGAGCCAGCACAGCGGAGGCAGAGGAGTGGAGCAAGCCGGTTATAGCTACGCTGGAGACGGGGAAGCCAGTTTGACGGCGCCGGGGGTTAACAGCAGTCTAGCCGGCCAGCAGGTGTCATCCACCAACAAATGCACGACTCCACGCACAAAACACAAAACAAAACACGCAGACGTTTAACGTTCAGAAATAAATAAATAAATCAAGAAAACTGACGCAGTTACTTAACTTAACTTTGTAGTCCGACCCGAGGTCCAGAAGGGTTTCAGACAGAAGGTGTTGAAAGTAAGCAAAAGAAAACTGATAAAAAGTTAAAAGACTAGAAAGAAAAAGAAAATCGCGAAAAAATAATGTTCAGAATGACGTTCCGGTGAGCAGCAGCAGCAACAGCGTTCAAAAGGCAACAGCGTCCACCAACTGTACGACCTCACGTATAAAACACGTAAAAATAAAGAAAACTAGCGCACTGACAATAGCGAAAAGTGACTATATATAACTAGTAAACTTAGCTAAACTACTAAAGACCAAAAAAAACGACAAAATGTTCAATGCAATCGTGAGAAATATTGGAAATACTGAATAAAAACAAGCCATGCAGAGCGGCGTTAGACTCGCCAGCGTCCCCGTTACTAGGCAACGTTATGGATAATCCATGACTAGCACAGAAGTCCAATAACAAACGACCGCTCGGGTTTAGATCAGGGAGGCCGTTCCTCCCCACCACGCCTCTCCAGGTGTCTCCATCGTTGCCCACGTGGGCGTTGAAGTCACCCAGCAGAACTACGGAGTCCCCTACTGGAGCCCCATACAGGACTCCATTCAGGGTCTCCAAGAAGGCAGAGTACTCTGAGCTGCTGTTTGGTGCATACGCACAAACAACAGTCAGAGTTTTCCCCCCTACAACCCTTAGGCGCAGGGAGGCGACCCTCTCGTCTACCGGGGTAAACTCCAACACCGCGGCGCTCAGCCGGGGATTTATGAGTATCCCCACACCCGCCTGGCAACTCCGGAGAAGAATAGAGTCCAACCCTTATCCAGGAGTACGGTACCAGAGCTGAGACTGTGCGTGGAGGTAAGCCCCACCAGATCTAACTGATAGCGCTCCACCTCCCTCACAAGCTCCGGTTCCTTTCCCCACAGCGAGGTGACGTTCCACGTCCCCAGAGCCAGCTTCTGCCGCCCGGGTCTGGTACGTCGAGACCCCTGACCTTCGCTGCCACCCATGTGGCTGCGCACCCGACCCCAACGGGTCTTCCCACAGGTGGTGGGCCCATGAGATGAAGAGAGGGGGGGTGCCACGTAGTTTGTTCGGGCTGTGCCCGACCGGGCTCCGTGGCAAACCCGGCCAGCAGGCGCTCGCCATCGAGCCCTCCGTCTGGGCCTGGCTCCAGACGGGGGCCCCGGGCTTCCTCCGGGCCGGGTCACATCTCCTCTTTTTTCGATATTCATTGAGGATTTTTGAACCATTCTTAGTCTGGCCCCTCACCTGAGACCACTCTGCCATGAGAGACCCTACCAGGAGCACAAGGCTCCAGACAACACAGCCCTCAGGTTCACAGGGACACGCAAACCTCTCCACCACGATAAGGTGACGGTTCCAGGAGAGGCTGTGTGTCTATGGAATTCATTTCCTGAACACATAAAAAGTGCCCCAACTTTTCCCAGTTTTTAATTGCCTTTTGCTATCTGCCGACTTACAGTCTGTTGTACCCTTTCAGCAGTTTTTTTATACTATGATTACATAATGCTTTTTTATGCTTAAACTTTAGAAATTGTTATCATCATATCTTTTGTTAAGCACATTGAGTTGCACTTGTGATAACCTCTTATGAGATATTGAATACTCAAAAGATGTTTAGTTTAGTTTAGTTTAGTTTATTAGGATCTCCATTAGCCATTGTACTTGGCAAGAGCTACTCTTCCTGGGGTCCACATTTAAAGGTGCCATGGCATGAAAATCTCACTTTATGAGGTTTTCTAACATAAATATGAGTTCCCATAGCCTGCCTATGGTCCCCAAGTGGCTAAAACTTGCGTCCGGTGTAAAACGAGATCTTGGCCCGCCAATGAGGCACGAACGCAAGTGTTTCTTGTCGGTTTTTTGACGTCTCTTGTATATCGACAATGAGACTGTAGTGGGGGTTATCTCAGCCATGGTTGAGAAGGAATTGGGGGAAAGGAACTTTGGCTTTGACTCCCTGAAGTACATGAACTGCGACATGCCGCCGGTTGCCGCGAGGCACCATCGCCCGGCAGCGGGCAGCCGGCAGCAGGCAGCTCGCGGTTCAGTCTACTACAGATTTATGTGAAAGTGGAAGAACCAGAGACGTCGCAGAACCCGATGAAGTCGTTTGTGATTCATAATATCGTCTGGAGGTGCACACAGCTTTCGGCCGTGATAATATGTATTATATGATATCGATGCATTATATGATATTATTTAGATACAGAGCTCCAGGACTGTATCGCAAGTGTTGTACACTTCCTTGTTATTTGGATAACCGTTCTGCTGTTGGTGTTATGGCGCATAACACGTCAGACTCTCCTCTCTGGTATACAACGAGACTCGTAGTGGGGGTTATCTCAGCCATGGTTGAGAATGAATTGGGGGAAAGGAACTTTGGCTTTGACTTCCTCAAGAACATGAACCACGACATGGAGGAGAAAGGGATTGTTGGCGGCGAATGTCTCCCACTTGAGCCCCGCTTCCCGCTGCTGAGGGACCACTGCCTCGGCGCTGCAGGAGACGGTGGTGCCTAAGCGCTGCCCGGCAACAATCCCTTTCTCCTCCTTGTCGCGGTTCAGTCTACTTCACATTGATGTGGACGTGGAAGAACCAGGAACGTCGGAGAACCCAACGCAGTCGTTTGAGATTCATAATATCGGCTCACACAGCTTTTTGCCGTGATAATATAAATTATATGATATAGATATCTATGTAGGCTATATGATATTATTTATTTAGATATAGAGCTCCAGGACTCCCGTGTGTTCTAGAATATTTACAGAACACGGCTAAAGGCTGTGTGCGCCTCGCCATTGCGATACATCCACTGTAAACAGAGCGCATGGTACCGTGGGAGCAAGCTGCTCAGGGCCACACCCCCACCCTCCTCCTTGACCCCCCTCGCTCCTCCTCATTTGTAGCTTTTGCATAGCTACAGACACCAAATCAGCGCATTTGGGGGAAGCTCAATGTGCGACTGGCTCGGAGTGGCTGTAACTCTGCACCACGGCTGAATTTCGTGAACGTCTTTGAATACTGTGTTAGTGGCCCACTAATACCTATATTAAAGCATCTATAAAATAGCATGTCATGGCACCTTTAACAAGACAAACATACAATAAATCAACAATACATGAAAACAGGATAAAGAATAAAAGAGAACAGAAAAAAACAAAACAAAAACATACACAATTATTACATCATAGAGGGGGAAAAGAAATACATACATAGGTAAAATTGTGAAGTAGCAAGTATGATGTTTCAAGTCTAAATAAACTGACAAGTCCAAATAAACTAATGTGAATTATTAAAATGGATTTTGAGCTGTATTTCAAAGTGTATTCTAACCTTAATATCTATGATTGTGTGAGGTAAAGCGTTCCATATTGACCACGCTCTGTACATAACTGTGTTTTTGATCGCATTAGATTTAGGCATGGGCACTGTAAAACGTTCCATTACAACCTGCCTGGTAGAGTAGTTATGTCTATTACTGGTGTAATTAATTAATTTGTACAATTGTTGCTAACACAAATGCTCCTAAAAATGTATGTGAGACTAGCAAGCAATCTTTGTTCTAACATGAGCCAAGATAGGCATTTATGCATACGTAAAATATTAGTCCTATTTCTACACTGAAGTGCATGTCGATGTAGACTTCCTTATTGTTGCAATATGATAGCCTAGGTCGCCACTTCCCTGTCTGTGTCTCAATCGGACCAAGTCGGTTACTTGATGCACTTGACTCTGTGTGTAGGGTAAGTCATTTCAATGAGATATGATGTTATTGATGCTATTACTTAATTGTCGATTGATTTCGTTGAATATAAATCATATTGAAAATAATATTGTAGCTTTTGCCCTTCTTTGAGTATCACTTTATGGAAACAGCAAATTCGTTAGACTTCGTTAGACTGTTAAATATAGGCGGACAGTTATTGCCGAAAGGTTTATATCTTTGAATTGTCCTAAATATGCTCTTTTGATAAAAATAAAAACATAGATAATGCAGACTTCATTGTAGTGTTATATATCTTGTAATGGGAAACTCAAACTACCTATTGTTGGGTGTTCCCTTTTTGATAAGGAACTATATGTCCCCCCTTCATGACGTCCTCACTAGTGCTGTCAAGCGATTAAAATATTTAATTGTATTAATGTCATAGTTAACTCACGATTAATCGCGAGTAATCGCGATTAATCTCAAATATTTTTTCTATGCTAAATATCCCTTGATTTCTTCGTCCCATTAATTGTTCTCATTTTAATGCTCTTATCAACATGGAGAAATGCATCGGCTTGCCTTGTGCAAATGTTTTTTTCTTGATAACAACATTGGCATATGCTGCTCAAAACAGGACGATACAAAATAAAAAGCCTATAGTGCAATTAAACGATGAATATACAAACATACTGCCTTGAACATAGCAGTCAGGCTACTGCTTCTTTGTTTTGAGCCAAAAAAAATAAATAAAAAAAATGAAGAATATTTTCAAAATAATAAATTGCGTTAATCGAGCAATGAAAAAATTAACACCGTTAAAATTGGTTTGCGTTAACGTTGTTAATGACGCGTTTAACTGACAGCACTAGTCCTCACGAGTTCCATCAATGATTGACAATGACTACCTTATGGCTAACCTATTAGCCTTCTATAGTTTTATTGGGGAGCAGAGCTGTTCTCAACATTCCTGAGACCTGTCCGCCACTGTATGAGTCCTTGCTTTACCCAATGCATTGGACTTCTTTATCTATTCATGCTTCTAGCTTAATTAATGTCATGATGGGAATTTGAAACTTTAATCTTCGTCAAATAACTAAGTTAAAAAGGATTAGTTTAGGACGAGATAAGTTCCAAGAAACAAACTTGTGTTTTCTTGTTTGTGTTTTTTCGCATTTTTTGGCAAGATAATCTGTATAACATTTATATGGACCCCTCTCTCGATTGATTGTATGGTTCAGTGTCGGATCCAGTTTTCAGCTCAGAGCGTGCTCATCCTCCAGTCGGTGTGCATACAAACAGAACGGATGGTGAACTGTCGGTAGAGAAAAAGTGCAGACAATTATTCACCCAGTTTATCGAGAGAAATGTTAACATTTATTCACGGATCTTCTTTTGGTGCCCAGACTTTAAAGTTCGATGCCTCTTTTATTTAAAACATGTCTTTCATTAACATATGGTGTGTTTTAAGATCGAATCAATAAGATTTCCATCTCACTCGCTTGAACGCCTGGCCGAGGGTGGCTTGACGAGGCTGGCTGCTAGCGCCAGCTTCAGGGGCTGTGCAGCTCGTACCTGCGGGCTTGCTACCAAATATTTTGCGTTGAGATGCTATTTAAGGGTTGATGAACGGTGATAGGAAAATTCCTTACCACAGAGATTGCAGATATCGGTGTTTGTTTAAATTTGAATTTACCAAAGGGCACTATAGAAGTTACTTAAAGGTCCCATGGCATGAAAAAAAGGCACCACCGCCGCGTAGCCCCACCGCCCGGCTGCGGGCAGCCGGCAGCAGGCAGCGCGCGGTTCAGTCTACTTCAGATTGATGTGGAAGTGGAAGAACCAGAGACGTCTCCGACAAAGTCGTTTGTGATTCATAATATCGTCTGGAGGCGCACACATCTTGGCCGTGATAATAGGTATTATATGATGTAGATATCTATGTATTATGTGATATTATTTAGATATAGAGCTCCAGGACTGTAACGCAAGTGTTGTACACGCTGTTGGTGTTATGGCGCATAACACGTCGGACTCTAGTCTCTGGTTTTTCTACAACGAGACTCGTAGTGGGGTTATCCCAGCCATGGTTGAGAATGAATTGGGGGAAAGGAAATTTGGCTTTGACTCCCTGAAGTACATGAACCACGACATGGAGGAGAAAGGGATTGTTGGCCTCGAATGTCTCACGCTTGAGCCCTGCTTCCCGCTGCCCGCTGCCGAGGGACCACCGCCTCGGCGCTGCAGGAGGCGGTGGTGCCTAAGTGCTGACCGCTGCCAAGGCGGTGATCCCTCGGCAGCGAGGCTCCAGCGGGAGACAGACGCAGTCAACAATCCCTTTCTCCTCCATGTCGTGGTTCAGTCTACTTCAGATTGATGTGGACGTGTCAGAACCAGAGACGTCGGAGAACCCTACGCGGTTTGAGATTTATAATATCGTCTGGAGGCTCACACAGCTTTTGGCCGTGATAATATATATTATATGTAAGGCTGGGGGTAAACAATTATTTTATCGATTAGTCGACTAATCTAATGACTAATTGGACGATTATCTATTTTTCTGTTGCTCGATTAATAAAAACCATAATGTATCTCAAATAAATACCAAAAAAATCATAATAATATACTTTATTTAATACGGAAACCGTAAAGGGACATGAAAAAAAATGTTTTTAAACGTTTCTCGTGAGCACGAGAAAGTATTTTGTGCGCACGAGAAAGTATCGTACGCATATCACTGGCAGTGTGTGCGTGTGCGTGTGTGTGTGTGTGTGTGTTCTTTAAATGTGAATAAGTGCACATGTAAATCTCGATTTTATTTTAATAAAGTATTGATTGTTCAGCATAATGCAGTCTAGTGATTTGGGGTAAAGTCTGTAAAGTGTCCCTACCAAAGCTGAGACCAAACTTACGCCCATGGAATAAAGTACCCATCCTGTCAAGAATCGGTGGCCGCTTCATTTCGACCATATTCCGACCTATAAGGCACACTAACCATCTCGTAGTTGGAGGCAAAAGAGTATACGCGCTCCAATAGTGCGAGATAAAAAATATAGCACATTCATTTTAATGATTTTAGCTTGTGTGTGCCCGTGCCTGCGATAAATCACACACAAGCTAAAATCAGAGACTAGACTGACACGCACGCTATCGCTCGCTCTCCTCGCTCGTCCACCTACTCGCTGACGACACACACACACACACACACACACACACACACACACACACACACACACACACACACACACACACACACACACACACACACACACACACACACACTGCCAGTGATATGCGCACAATATTTCCCCGTGCTCATGAGATACTTTCTCATGCGCACGAGATACTTTCTCGTTTGAGATGCTCCAACATTGCTGTCGTGCTCTTTATGCCAACTCCATTTGGCAAAGAGCACAAATCACAACACCTTTCCGTTTAGGACTTAACTTATAGTATTTCCATACCTTTGATGATTTTGTGCGCGGACATCTTCTTTTTTTTCCTTTATTTTCCTTTATTGTGTCGACGACACGTCATCGACGCGTCGCTACAGCTCTAATTATATGATATAGATATCCATGTATAACATGATATTATTTAGATATTGAGCTCCGGGACTCCCGTGTGTTCTAGAATATTTACAGAACACGGCTAAAGGCTGTGTGCGCCTCGCCATACACCACCATAAACAGAGCGCTTGGTACCGTGGCTGCGAGCTGCTCAGGGCCACACCCCCATCCTCCTCCTTGACCCGCCTCTCTGTTCCTCATTTGCTTTAAAGCTACAGACACCGAAACGGCGCATTTGGGGAAAGCTCATTGTGCGACTGGCTCGTAGTGGCTGTAAATCTGCACCACGGCTGTATTTCGGGAACGTCTTCAAAAACGGTGTTTGGGGCCTAGTAATAACTATATTAAAGCATCCATAAAGTAGCATGCCATGGGACCTTTAAATCGCCTACATTATTTTAAGCATTATTTTTTCTGTGATTAATTAATCAAATTAATTAATTAATAGTCTGGGGTCAAAAGGTCAAAAGGAGCCGGCACCACGCCGCTTATGAGATAACAAAAAGTTAATGTGTATTTCTCTCATAACTTTTTGTCATTATTAAAGAGAGGCCTGATTCTCAGATATGCAGGTTGGATGGCTACGCTGTAGGTCTGGGAAGAACTTCAGGCCAAAATATTGCAAGCGAGCCGCTGGGTGCAGCGGCTGCACCCAGCGGTTTTTGATTATTGTTATTTATATCCGAGATTATTTAATCTAACCCGATCTAAACTCTATCACCCAAACACGGCGGCGTTTGGGTTTCCTACCTCGGACTCCAGCGCAGCCACGGCCGACAACTTTCTTTATTCTGGGTGGAAATAGTAACATAGTTACGCCATTAAATGCGTTTATGGAAACATTTTTAGCGAGAAATGTGCATTTTACTTTCGTAATGTTCGCTCGGTGAATGTGAAGGATGTTTGGTTTGATAGTTATGACGAAGAGGGAACGCTCTGTTCACTTGCATGGACATGGACTCATCTAGGCGAGTGACGTAGGCGCGTATGGCGTGTATTGCGCGTATGCGACCATTTTTGACACAAAATGGTCAAGCAACATTTTACGCGCGTATCTCGCGTAAAAATTACGCGAGATACGCGTCTGGTGTGGCCGCACCATAATAACTATAAAACTAAAGATCAGACACAATCACTGACTGAAGATTATGCAAGTAAAAAGTATATTTCTCGCTAGAAATGTAATTAGAAACACGTTTAATGGTGTATCTGTCCTAAAATATTGCATTTCCCATTCAGATAATAACGATTAATATGGCTACGTAACAATTTCACCAAATGCTAGGAGAACGTATCGCCCCCTGTTGGTGCTATTCCCCCATTCATGTCCATGAGAAGGACGCGTGTTCAGGGTGACGCTTTGGTCAGGCAAAGCGTGACCCTGGCCTGAACACGCCTTGCGATGTGGACAGACGTATCTATTTTACGCCTTGGCGTGATACCGGGAGAGGGTTAGCTAGGCGCGTCCCGAGCAACCACGGGCGTCCACGAGCGGCCCCGAGACTTCAGAATGTCGTTATTTGCATGACCGCTAGAGGCGCTACATTTTGATACGCTCCAGTGGGTCGTAATTTGGAGCGGTACAAACGACCAATGCGGTCGTATTTTCTAGGAGAACAGGCTGTCAAATTAACTTATGCATCTCCTCAAAACAATTAGACAATTACATTGTAGCGTTTCTTCAGGTTCTCCCACTTCTTTGAGGCCTGCTGTGGGGTTACACGTCCCTCCAAACCCAGTTCTTTTACCAATTGCCTGTGTCATAAAAAAAAATTAAGGGTTAGTTATATTAATTAATGAAAAAGCCTAAAAAAACACTGACTGTTTGTATGCGGTGAAGCAACTTTACTCACTCCCAAAGTGCTTTCGACGCACTTTTGGACCGGAGAACTTGGCGTCGTTGGTGGTCCTGAACGCTATCACTGTCCTCACTTCCTGAGGATACCCTGGAACGATAAATGGATCATATGATATCCAGATCACGCTAAACATGCAATCAAATGGGTGAAATGGGAAATGAAAATAGGACAAGTGTTGACATGGAACTATCAATGTTGCGGAGATCGCAAGCTAATTCGCTAACTAGCGATTAGTGCATGACAAATCAACCCGCGGTGGTTATGTATCTGGTTATAACGAATGTCTATAATGCATTGAAACTACATTTCGATAATGCAATGGTTATCAGAATTGTATTATCTTTATTAACAAAGGAATTACTTACATTTGTGGCTCGGTGACTTCCCGTATGCTGCCATCTCGCCGAGAATGTTTCTCAAATGGTTAATACCGGTTAACACCGGTTTATAAAAGGAACACATTCTCACATTGAACTCACATTGATCCACCATTCTCTAAGCATTTTTAAAACGAATGACTGCATTACTTGGCAGGGGATAAATATAACATTACATATATAATATTACTAATATAATATATTAGTATAAAGCTTATTTTTAAGGGAGCTGCCGAGCTCATGTCGTATGATATCCAGATCTTCCATGTTCTAGTGACTCCAGGTTAAAAATAAGCTTTATACTAATATATTATATTAGTAATATTATATATGTAAGCTGACTCTCGAGCTGACTCTCGACAGCTGCCGCTGTCGAGAGTCTGCGGCCGGGCTGCAGAGTATAATTAATAAAATAATTAATAGTTAATTACAGAGAAAACACTTAAATTTGTGTTTTTCCAATCCTGTCGCTTCTTTTCGCCCTCCATCTTGTCTAGGATATTTCTTGATTTTCCGTTTTCTCTCAAGGTATTGTGGGAGCAAGTCAGAACTGAAGCGCTTTGAGGGTGCCCATCGAAAATGTTGTTAGCCCTCCCCCTTACCCCTCAAGCTACCTTAAAGTGGTATTGGGACGTTGCTCCACGGCGCGTGCACGCGCAACAGCGAGGGCTAGGGCTGAGCTTTTCTTTGGAGCAAAGGAATGAGATTCAACCTAAGACTGATAACGCAGTGCCTGTTTAGTGGTGTTAATACCCTCACATTACGGACTGTCATCCCATTACTGCCTGACCTTCACTTTATTCCCTTTCTATAATTTTATTCCATCCAGTGCCTCGAAAATGGGTTTAATACATTTAAAAGGAACCTCTAGATTGTATCTCACAACGACACAGTGAAGGCAGTCACCAATCGATCCATCTAGTGGAGGGGTACAGCCTGCAGGACCGGCCAATCCAGCCAATATACTGTTTCAAACTGCACCGACAACATCATCAGAGTCTACAAAAGAAAACTCAAGAAAAAAAGGTATGTCAAATTTATTAAATATTATTTTTGTATGTGGAGTTTGTGTGTTGGAGAGCTGGTTCAAGCAGCCTCACCTGGCCCGTGTCAGACTGATCGCTCGAGGACTGGGTGAGGCTGTACACACCTGTGGGACATTGGCCTAATCAAGGCGCGCACCACTAAACCATCCATCACCCGACACGCGCCAGAGCTACAGAGGGGGCATGGTCACAACACCTCCTCTGGCTGGGACATCTTGACAGCTGGCCAATCAACTGGTTTGTACCACTAAGGCTGTGTGTGGAAGGGTCAAAGTAGTCCCCCAAATCACCTGGGGCCGGTTGCACCAACTGGGCGTAAGCCTGGTCGTAACTACGCCTGGTCGTAACTTGGAACTCGTAACTTTTCACTAAGACCAGGCGTAAATCCTACGCCTGGTCAGGGGCAGGTGTAGAGTTGAAATTCCAGGCTGTTTCTATAGCAATTACATCCAATCCAATGCAGCTTTACCACCATCCCTGCAACGCTTCGTTGCAAGGATAAAAACAACTCTCTCCAATTATCAAACACAGCATTCCTGTATTAAATGCAAATCAAGTTGAGACTTGCTACTTTGTGTCCGCCACCTGTGTCATATCTTATCATATCAAAGGCCCATGGGACCCGATCCACCAGACTTCCAGAACCTTCCATCTTCTAGAACCCTCCTCCTTCTGCCTAGCGACAGACTGAGCGAGGTTCCCTCCCAGCGGGAGCGAGCTCAGGTTGAGGGTGGGGTCGAGGAGGTGGGCGTCGCGAGCAGCACAATGTATCTTTATGGGGAGGACCACCGTTTGGTTGCCGCGTGATGTTTTCCCTGCGTTCCTGAGGCGGTCACCTGACGGTTTCGGACTCAGTGTCAGGGCTGTGTGGACAAATCTTTTCCACGGGAGAGTTTCTGTGTCGTGATTAAAAACATGTCTTCGCCAATTCCTGGGTTTGGGTGGTCAGCCCTTTTTTTTAGTGTCACCTTCATCATGTGGGCAGAGGCGGGGCGAGGAGGAGACACTGGAGCCCTCTATCACGGCTCTGTCTCCGGCCTCGTACTCAGAAGAATCTGATGTTCTCCACCATTTAAGAACTGTTTTTTTGCCCATTTACATTTAAGGCATTTAGCAGATTCTTTTACGACATACTGGCGTTCAGGAACCCCTTGACACTCAGCTAGGAGGAGCCGGGGGGATCGAACTAGCAACCTTCCGGTGACAAGTCAATAAGGAAGGATTCGGTGTGTTGTGGCCTCGGCATACAGTCAGTTTGACACCGCTGACTTAGTATTATATGGAAGCAAGCTATCTAAACATCCTTCCATCGATCCACAAACCTATCCACCCTTCTAACCGTTCATCCCCCATCCGTCTATTTAAACATTCATCCATCTATCCTTCCTTCCATCCACCCCTTCATCCATCCATCCATCCATCTATACTTCTATCTAACCATCCATCCATCTATACTTCTATGTAACCATCCATCCATAAAGACGGCTATTTAAACATAATGTTGTTATCCATCCATCCCACTAGGGAAATACAAACGTTGATCGTTGCATGGTGTCACATGTCTATCCATAATAACGCGACAGATAATCAGAGATGAGGCAGTGAATGAATGATAACATCTAAAACATGGAAATAAGGCACGCTGTTGGAGACGGATGCTTCCTATAGTGGCCCGATGTGTGTGTCCTTCTCCGGTCTATGAACGCATGCGTCTGCCGTTACAACAGGGCTGATCACACGCAACTGGGGAATTGGAAAAGAGACGTTTTGAATCCCGACGCATTTAATGTCAATTTAATGTAGTGTCGTCTGAGAAAAGGGAATCATTATTATCAAAAAGGACTAATTAGTCACACAAAGTGAATGTTTCAAAATCCTATATTGAAGACTTATATTTGTTTTCATGAGCACTACATTTAATTCACACACACACACACACACACACACACACACACACACACACACACACACACACACACACACACACACACACACACACACACACACACACACACACAAACACACCTTTTCAAATTCCCTTTGAAGCTTCATTGACTCATGCTAATTACTTTTCTCTGGAATATCTCCGTAACGAAACCGGCTCCAGTGCTGGCTTCGGGCCCGCCCGGCCCTGCCTCTGTGCCGTGTCCCTGCAGCATTCCTGCTGTGACCGAGTTGGGCCGCCGGGTCACAGACTACTATTCCCCTGATCATTCAGTAGATTAAGAAACGCTGTTCACCGCTAACCTCGACACGTCCCCGTGAAAGAAGAAGTGTTAATTCAGAACAAAAACATTTTCCAGATGTTCCGAAAGAAAGCCAACGGGCCTTAGTGTGCGAAGATCAAACAGTGGTTGTATTGTTTGTATTGTATTGAGGCTTTTCCAACGTTATGATAGATAGATAGATAGATAGATAGATAGATAGATAGATAGATAGATAGATAGATAGATAGATAGATAGATAGATAGATAGATAGATAGATAGATAGATAGATAGATAGATAGATAGATAGATAGATAGATAGATAGATAGATAGATAGATTGATTGATTGATTGATTGATTGATTGATTGATTGATTGATTGATAGATTGATGTGATTAGCGCGAGTGATTGGCACGTGCACAGTTGTATTTCGGTTGCACGTTGCGTTGCCCAATCCCCGCAGGGGAATTCACTGGAAGTGTGCTGTTTGTTTTAAACAAGGTGTGTCAAGTTGAGATGACAGTTTGTCCCGTTTCAACATAGTATCCTTTCATTAGAACAAGAAACTTGTTCTGCAAATTGAAATATTGCCAGATAAAATATTTACCGTCACTGAGTCAGAGTCAAATCAGTAAGCCATCAGCCAAAGAGTTCATTGTACATAAGTATCTTGGACACAATAAAAGAGAGACAGCCCAGGAGACTGTCTCTAACGATGCTTGCTGCAGCTATACGTCAACCCTGTAAGGTGTGTGTGTGTGTGTGTGTGTGTGTGTGTGTGTGTGTGTGTGTGTGTGTGTGTGTGTGTGTGTGTGTATGTTTGGGTGTGTGTGTGATAGAAAAAGGGTGTGTGTTTGTGTGTTTGTGCGTGTGTGTTAACATCCATACCCCAGCATGTACTAGGTGGACGAAATTACGTGTTTATTTTCACTTAGTTCTAAACACTAAAACCCTAGCCCCAAATCTTGACTGTAAAACATAAAAGTCCTTGAACGAAGCATAATCTCTGCTGACATCTCTGCTTTTTACAACATGAACAACAGCATATTAACAATATTACCCGCACTTACCGTTTAAAATAGTTAAATCTAAAACTTTTTAGTGGTGCTTTTTCAGCTGCTGCTTAGATAGATATTGAATGGCATCAGCACCATCTACTGGAGAGAAGTATTAAGCACTGTCTTCCAGAGGTGGGGGTAAGTCACTCATGTGCAAGTCACAAGTCATAACCTTCAAGTCTCAAGCAATGCCAAGTCACTGTGGTGAGAATCAAGCAAGTCACAAGTCAAGTCATTGCTCAGGTCAAGCAAGTCACAAGTCAAGTCATACAAAAATCTGATCATCAAACCCAGTTTCCACATTTAAAAATCGGTAAAGAGAGTGGTTCATAAGTTGAGTTTTATTTCAACATTAACAATAACAATGTCTTAATTTTAACAATAACTCAAACCATTCAAAACATTCCAAAACCATTACGTGAATAGGCCCAAAACTGAAGGCAGCTCTGTCCATCACAAATGTCCAGGTAGTGGTTCAACTGAATTTGGGGACTGGAACTTGAACCCTCTTCATTTTTTTGCGGTGTGCTGAGAACAGCCCAGTCTGACGCTCCGGCTCTGACGGTGTAATTTTACTTGAAAATTACTTGAAATCCTTATCATAACCCACTTACAGCCACTGACTTAGAAGTAGCCTACTGACATGAAAATTAAACAAGTCAATGATCTGTGGAACGGGCAGGGCTCGAAAAACTCCAGCCAATGATTTTCAGAACCACCGAGTGGCATTGGACAGTAAGTACGTCAATCAAACGGTCGTACTGCACTCCCCCTGGAGGCGTGAACCGTCCGACGCGAAGCGGAGGACGGTTGCCTCCGGAAAGTCCATTGATTCCTGATAATGGACACCTCGTCGGGCATTATCCCTTACATATTAGATTAGTTAATGTCGGACAATAATAGTCTATGTTAGATTAAATAATGTTAGACTATAAGAGACTATATTAGATTAGATAATGTCAGACTAGTGTCTGGTTTTATTGTAGTGGGTATACTGTGATGATTCCCTCCCAGCCTCGTACAAACCCGTCCCACGGGTACGTGTACGTGTGTGGCGCTTATGGGGTGTCGCACCACACTCACCAACGCAGGGGTCTACAACCCGCTGATTTAAGAGTATAACGATTATCAACAATCATGGAAAGCTGAATAGGTTTATCAGTTTTAATAACAGTATGAACAAATAGAACACAAAAATGACAAGTTGTCCTTTGCATATCTATAGTAGCAATAGCACATGGTAAACAAGGACAAAATCTACTCAAAATAATTGAATGAACTGTTTACAACCATGGCTAACCAGTGCATGACAAGGAGATGACAGGAGACTAATGTTTCACTCTTTCAACTGCTCTAATTTTAGCTCTTAATGTTGTTATCTAACATACCATACAGTAATTGAATTGTGTAAAATTACTGCACCTTAAAAATGACCATGAATTAGCTATACTCTCATTTGCATAGTGATTAACATTATGAATTTCAATTGTGTGTACCAACTGCATGTTGGCTGACATTTACCTAACTTTTTTTCCCTCCACTCTAACCAAGGATGCCTGTTTTTAAATTCCCTAGCCTGACACCCAGTCTGAAAGGCTGGCCAGGGGTTCTCATCTAAAAGTAACAAGGAGATATACAGTGGGATTAAAACATTGTCTTCTGTTAACTACTTGTTATGTGGTTTGCACATTAATATGTGACGACTGGACACACACACACACACACACACACACACACACACACACACACACACACACACACACACACACACACACACACACACACACACACACACACACACACACACACACTAGGTTCCTAGTGGGTATTGTGGCAACCCGCTCCTCGAATGAGCCGGGTTCCACAGATAAATGATACGTTTAGAGAGGGTTAAAGCCATCCAAGGCATTTATTGCAGACAGCTTAAACCAAACAAAGTACTCGCGGTCTCTAGGGCCTCCGTGGGCCTCTAGCTGCTCGCGGGCCTCTAGCTGCTCGCGGGCCTCTAGCTGCTCGTTGGAACCGAGGACTTCCTCCTTCCTCGCTCTCCTCCCTGGTCTTCCCAAATGTCAGTCCTTTTAAGGTAGCTCCTCGGCTTTCGGCCAGGTGTGTGTGTGTGTGTGTGTGTGTGTGTGTGTGTGTGTGTGTGTGTGTGTGTGTGTGTGTCCAGTCGATTCAGTAGATTAAGGAACGCTGTTCACCGCTAACCTCGACACGTCCCCGTGAAAGAAGAAGTGTTAATTCAGAACAAAAACATTTTCCAGATGTTCCGAAAGAAAGCCAACGAGCCTTAGTGTGCGAAGATCAAACAGTGGTTGTATTGTTTGTATTGTATTGAGGCTTTTCCAACGTTATGAACCATAGATAGATAGATTGATTGATTGATTGATTGATTGATTGATTGATTGATTGATTGATTGATTGACTGATTGATTGATTGATTGATTGATGTGATTAGCGCGAGTGATTGGCGCGTGCACAGTTGTATTTCTGTTGCACGTTGCGTTGCCCAATCCCCGCAGGGGAATCCACTGGAAGTGTGCTGTTTGTTTTAAAACAGGTTAAATCTAAACTTTTTAGTGGTGCTTTTTCAGCTGCTGCTTAGATAGATATTGAATGGCATCAGCACCATCTACTGGAGAGAAGTATTAAGCACTGTCTTCCAGAGGTGGGGGTAAGTCACTCATGTGCAAGTCACAAGTCATAACCTTCAAGTCTCAAGCAATGCCAAGTCACTGTGGTGAGAATCAAGCAAGTCACAAGTCAAGTCATTGCTCAGGTCAAGCAAGTCACAAGTCAAGTCATACAAAAATCTGATCATCAAACCCAGTTTCCACATTTAAAAATCGGTAAAGAGAGTGGTTCATAAGTTGAGTTTTATTTCAACATTAACAATAACAATGTCTTAACTTTAACAATAACTCAAACCATTCAAAACATTCCAAAACCATTACGTGAATAGGCCCAAAACTGAAGGCAGCTCTGTCCATCACAAATGTCCAGGTAGTGGTTCAACTGAATTTGGGGACTGGAACTTGAACCCTCTTCATTTTTTTGCGGTGTGCTGAGAACAGCCCAGTCTGACACTCTGGCTCTGACGGTGTAATTTTACTTGAAAATTACTTGAAATCCTTATCATAACCCACTTACAGCCACTGACTTAGAAGTAGCCTACTGACATGAAAATTAAACAAGTCAATCATCTGTGGAACGGGCAGGGCTCGAAAAACTCCAGCCAATGATTTTCAGAACCACCGAGTGGCATTGGACAGTAAGTACGTCAATCAAACGGTCGTACTGCACTCCCCCTGGAGGCGTGAACCGTCCGACGCGAAGCGGAGGACGGTTGCCTCCGGAAAGTCCATTGATTCCTGATAATGGACACCTCGTCGGGCATTATCCCTTACATATTAGATTAGTTAATGTCGGACAATAATAGTCTATGTTAGATTAAATAATGTTAGACTATAAGAGACTATATTAGATTAGATAATGTCAGACTAGTGTCTGGTTTTATTGTAGTGGGTATACTGTGATGATTCCCTCCCAGCCTCGTACAAACCCGTCCCACCGGTACGTGTACGTGTGTGGCGCTTATGGGGTGTCGCACCACACTCACCAACGCAGGGGTCTACAACCCGCTGATTTAAGAGTATAACGATTATCAACAATCATGGAAAGCTGAATAGGTTTATCAGTTTTAATAACAGTATGAACAAATAGAACACAAAAATGACAAGTCGTCCTTTGCATATCTATAGTAGCAATAGCACATGCTAAACAAGGACAAAATCTACTCAAAATAATTGAATGAACTGTTTACAACCATGGCTAACCAGTGCATGACAAGGAGATGACAGGAGACTAATGTTTCACTCTTTCAACTGCTCTAATTTTAGCTCTTAATGTTGTTATCTAACATACCATACAGTAATTGAATTGTGTAAAATTACTGCACCTTAAAAATGACCATGAATTAGCTATACTCTCATTTGCATAGTGATTAACATTATGAATTTCAATTGTGTGTACCAACTGCATGTTGGCTGACATTTACCTAACTTTTTTTCCCTCCACTCTAACCAAGGATGCCTGTTTTTAAATTCCCTAGCCTGACACCCAGTCTGAAAGGCTGGCCAGGGGTTCTCATCTAAAAGTAACAAGGAGATATACAGTGGGATTAAAACATTGTCTTCTGTTAACTACTTGTTATGTGGTTTGCACATTAATATGTGACGACTGGACACACACACACACACACACACACACACACACACACACACACACACACACACACACACACACACACACACACACACACACACACACACACACACACACACACACACACACTCACTAGGTTCCTAGTGGGTATTGTGGCAACCCGCTCCTCGAATGAGCCGGGTTCCACAGATAAATGATACGTTTAGAGAGGGTTAAAGCCATCCAAGGCATTTATTGCAGACAGCTTAAACCAAACAAAGTACTCGCGGTCTCTAGGGCCTCCGTGGGCCTCTAGCTGCTCGCGGGCCTCTAGCTGCTCGCGGGCCTCTAGCTGCTCGCGGGCCCGAGCGCTTCCTCCTTCCTCGCTCTCCTCCCTGGTCTTCCCAAATGTCAGTCCTTTTAAGGTGGCTCCTTGGCTTTCTGCCCGGTGTCCCCCAATCACGCTGATTGGGGTTCGGTCGGTGCTCTCCGTTGCCGGCTGGTGGGTGACGGTGGTAACGGTCATCCAGGACCAACCCTCGGGCTGGTCCGGGCCGAGGTTTACGGGGCGGGATGCCACAGTATGTGGCGTATACCTGTGTATCACCTAGACTACACCACTGGTGATAGCCATCACTGGGACAGGGGGAGGGCTGATTTGCTGATTGTGAAAGGCTACAGCAAAATGTCCTCATTTACATTCACATTTAGGGCATTTAGCAGACGCTTTTATCCAAAGCGACTTACATCGGTTAATACACACATTGACACACCGACGGCAGGGTCAACCATGCAAGGCGACAGCCAGCTCGTCAGGAGCAGTTAGGGTTAAGTGTCAGGGACACATCAACACTCACATGTAGCTTCCTCCTTTTAGACATTCTCTGCAATAGCCACTAACCTCAATTCACATCGCTTACAAGTCCATGTATATCTGCACTTCTCCTTCTCTCATTTACATGACATACAATCAACAATGGAGTTACTATAAAAAAAATAAATAAAAAAAATGGGACAAAATGAGCTGAGAGAGGTGAAGAGGAGTGAGAGGGAGGGAGAGAGATGAAGGGGAGTGAGAGGTGAAGGAGTGAAAGGGAGGGAGAGAGGTGAAGAAATAGAAGACAGAGAGAGAGTTAATATTAATTACAATTACGGCATTTAGCAGACGCTTTTAACCAAAGCGTCTTACATTGGTTAATTCACACATTGACACACCGACAGCAGAGTCAACCATGCAAGGCGGCAGCCAGCTCGTCAGGAGCAGTTGGGTTTAAGTGTCTTGTCAGCTAGGAGGAGCTGGGGCTTGAACTAGCAACCTATTGGTTACAATACAACTGCTCTACCTCCTGAGCTAAGCCAACCCTTTTAACCCCTTAAATAAAAGAAAAAACAGTAGTCAAAGACTGAGAGCAGGAGGGGGACCACAGGTGTGTGTGTTCATAAATGTCTGCATTGTGTATTGTGTGTGCATTATGCGTGCATGTTTGTGCATTCAAGTTTGTGTGAATGTGTTCCCTATACAGGTCGTCGGTCGGAACCCACCTCTAGAACACCACCTAACTCTAACCCCCACCAAGTGATACCCTTTTCCTTTATTTCCTATGAACCACAATCACACAAGTGCAACAAAAAAGCTCAAAAAAGTTTGTCTCTACAACCGGAGCAGCAGCTTCTCGAGCAGCGACCGACCGCGTTCCCTCGCACACCTCCACTCCTGACCGCCTTCCGAGCGTCTCCTCAAAAAGCGTCCCTGGTGAGTTCCTAGTGGGTATATGGCGTATACCTGCGTATCACGTAGACTATACCACTGGTTATAGCCATCACTGGGACAGGGGGAGGGCTGATTTGCTGATTGTGAAAGGCTACAGCAAAATGTCCTCATTTACATTCACATTTAGGGCATTTAGCAGACGCTTTTATCCAAAGCGACTTACATCGGTTAATACACACATTGACACACCGACGGCAGAGTCAACCATGCAAGGCGACAGCCAGCTCGTCAGGAGCAGTTAGGGTTAAGTGTCAGGGACACATCAACACTCACATGTAGCTTCCTCCTTTTAGACATTCTCTGCAATAGCCACTAACCTCAATTCACATCGCTTACAAGTCCATGTATATCTGCACTTCTCCTTCTCTCATTTACATGACATACAATCAACAATGGAGTTACTATAAAAAACGACCAAATGGGACAAAATGAGCTGAGAGAGGTGAAGAGGAGTGAGAGGGAGGGAGAGAGATGAAGGGGAGTGAGAGGTGAAGGAGTGAAAGGGAGGGAGAGAGGTGAAGAAATAGAAGACAGAGAGAGAGTTAATATTAATTACAATTACGGCATTTAGCAGACGCTTTTAACCAAAGCGACTTACATTGGTTAATTCACACATTGACACACCGACAGCAGAGTCAACCATGCAAGGCGGCAGCCAGCTCGTCAGGAGCAGTTGGGTTTAAGTGTCTTGTCAGCTAGGAGGAGCTGGGGCTTGAACTAGCAACCTATTGGTTACAATACAACTGCTCTACCTCCTGAGCTAAGCCAACCCTTTTAACCCTCTAAATAAAAAAAAAACAGTAGTCAAAGACTGAGAGCAGGAGGGGGACCACAGGTGTGTGTGTTCATAAATGTCTGTATTGTGTATTGTGTGTGCATTATGTGTGCATGTTTGTGTATTCAAGTCTGTGTGAATGTGTGCCTGATCGATGTCTGTCTATTCGTTTGTGTTAATTACACTGATAGTGTGTGTTCGTTGCACTGGTTATCCCAGGTTGACCAGAGAGACCAGTGCAGAGAGACCGTACAAGTACAGTTAGACCGTACCAGTACAGAGAGGCCATACCAGTGCAGAGAGACCAGTACCATTAGCTCTTCATCATGAAGTTGGAGGACAAGATCCAGGTGTTTCAGTTCCTGGGGTGATTGGCTGATTGTGAAAGGCTACAGTATAGTGTTCCCATTTTACTTCCTCCTTTTAAATATTCTCTGCGATAACCACTAACCTCAGTTCACATCGCTTTAAAGTCGATATATATCTGCACTTCTCTCTCTCATTTACATGACATGCAACAAAACAGATGGGACAAAATTAGCTGTAAGAACAATTTTTCTTAGTAGTTAAATGTCAAGGCCCGAGATATATCAACTCTGATCGACAGATGGCCCATTAACAGCAATGTGTGTGCGTTCGACAGATGAGACAGACAATGTTCGCGTTGTCAACAGATGAGCTATGAGCCACAAAGAGTCAAAGTCAGTGGATGTTCTCAGAAAGTCGTCAGGGTTTTGAAGTGAGGGAGGGATGTTGGTTAAGGGTAAAGTCATCTTACTGTGCTCAAGTACATAAACACTCAGTTCACCCAATACTTACTGAATTTCCACACCCACCAGATGGTGACATTTTGTCATTCCTGTCACTATCATGCATTTTATAAGTTAATCATATACTTTTTATTTTTACAGCATTTGACCACAGCTTTCATTGTTGATTAACTTGTTAGGACACTTTTGAAAAAAACAACGTGTTTTCCTCTTTGCTCCCATGATTTATGTTGCATCTAAACCTTTATCTGACAGTTTGTGAAAACTTCCCCCTACCTTTAAACCCCCCCATCACTTCTTGCTCTCATCACTTTATAAGATTTAAGATTTACACCCTGCCTCAATAACATAAATGTACTGCACAATGAGTATCGTCAGAAATACCATTTATGGGTCAGGCGCCTCCACCTTTTGCTTTGCCGAGGTTGTACTCACTACTGACTTTTCTTCCATCTTCCTTCCCAGAAAATAAATCTGGCAAGGGTAGATTTATAAAGGTGAGAAAAAAAAAGGGGCTGAAAACACTGAGGATGACGACAAGCCTGGACTATCGCACAAGGGTATATGACCTTAGTTTAGGGAGTAGTTGGTACATAAACCGTAGACAACGGAATCTGTTTATTCCCCTTGTGGCAACCCCGATCGTCGGCGGCTGAGGTTTCCGAAAGAGACGGACCAAATAGTGTGCTGTTTGTTTTAAACAAGGTGTGTCAAGTTGAGATGACAGTTTGTCCCGTTTCAACATAGTTTCCTTTCATTAGATCTGCAAATTGAAATATTGCCAGATAAAATATTTACCGTCACTGAGTCAGAGTCAAATCAGTAAGCCATCAGCCAAAGAGTTCATTGTACATAAGTATCTTGGACACAATAAAAGAGAGACAGCCCAGGAGACTGTCTCTAACGATGCTTGCTGCAGCTATACGTCAACCCTGTAAGGTGTGTGTGTGTGTGTGTGTGTGTGTGTGTGTGTGTGTGTGTGTGTGTGTGTGTGTGTGTGTGTGTGTGTGTGTGTGTGTGTGTGTGGGTGTTTAAGTGCGTGTGTGTGTGTGTGTGTGTGTGTGTGTGTGTGTGTGTGTGTGTGTGTGTGTGTGTGTGTGTATGTTTGGGTGTGTGTGTGATAGAAAAAGGGTGTGTGTTTGTGTGTTTGTGCGTGTGTGTTAACATCCATACCCCAGCATGTACTAGGTGGACGAAATTACGTGTTTATTTTCACTTAGTTCTAAACACTAAAACCCTAGCCCCAAATCTTGACTGTAAAACATAAAAGTCCTTGAACGAAGCATAATCTCTGCTGACATCTCTGCTTTTTACAACATGAACAACAGCATATTAACAATATTACCCGCACTTACCGTTTAAAATAGTTAAATCTAAAACTTTTTAGTGGTGCTTTTTCAGCTGCTGCTTAGATAGATATTGAATGGCATCAGCACCATCTACTGGAGAGAAGTATTAAGCACTGTCTTCCAGAGGTGGGGGTAAGTCACTCATGTGCAAGTCACAAGTCATAACCTTCAAGTCTCAAGCAATGCCAAGTCACTGTGGTGAGAATCAAGCAAGTCACAAGTCAAGTCATTGCTCAGGTCAAGCAAGTCACAAGTCAAGTCATACAAAAATCTGATCATCAAACCCAGTTTCCACATTTAAAAATCGGTAAAGAGAGTGGTTCATAAGTTGAGTTTTATTTCAACATTACAATAACAATGTCTTAACTTTAACAATAACTCAAACTATTCAAAACATTCCAAAACCATTACGTGAATAGGCCCAAAACTGAAGGCAGCTCTGTCCATCACAAATGTCCAGGTAGTGGTTCAACTGAATTTGGGGACTGGAACTTGAACCCTCTTCATTTTTTTGCGGTGTGCTGAGAACAGCCCAGTCTGATGCTCCGGCTCTGACGGTGTAATTTTACTTGAAAATTACTTGAAATCCTTATCATAACCCACTTACAGCCACTGAGTTAGAAGTAGCCTACTGACATGAAAATTAAACAAGTCAATCATCTGTGGAACGGGCAGGGCTCGAAAAACTCCAGCCAATGATTTTCAGAACCACCGAGTGGCATTGGACAGTAAGTACGTCAATCAAACGGTCGTACTGCACTCCCCCTGGAGGCGTGAACCGTCCGACGCGAAGCGGAGGACGGTTGCCTCCGGAAAGTCCATTGATTCCTGATAATGGACACCTCGTCGGGCATTATCCCTTACATATTAGATTAGTTAATGTCGGACAATAATAGTCTATGTTAGATTAAATAATGTTAGACTATAAGAGACTATATTAGATTAGATAATGTCAGACTAGTGTCTGGTTTTATTGTAGTGGGTATACTGTGATGATTCCCTCCCAGCCTCGTACAAACCCGTCCCACCGGTACGTGTACGTGTGTGGCGCTTATGGGGTGTCGCACCACACTCACCAACGCAGGGGTTTACAACCCGCTGATTTAAGAGTATAACGATTATCAACAATCATGGAAAGCTGAATAGGTTTATCAGTTTTAATAACAGTATGAACAAATAGAACACAAAAATGACAAGTTGTCCTTTGCATATCTATAGTAGCAATAGCACATGCTAAACAAGGACAAAATCTACTCAAAATAATTGAATGAACTGTTTACAACCATGGCTAACCAGTGCATGACAAGGAGATGACAGGAGACTAATGTTTCACTCTTTCAACTGCTCTAATTTTAGCTCTTAATGTTGTTATCTAACATACCATACAGTAATTGAATTGTGTAAAATTACTGCACCTTAAAAATGACCATGAATTAGCTATACTCTCATTTGCATAGTGATTAACATTATGAATTTCAATTGTGTGTACCAACTGCATGTTGGCTGACATTTACCTAACTTTTTTTCCCTCCGCTCTAACCAAGGATGCCTGTTTTTAAATTCCCTAGCCTGACACCCAGTCTGAAAGGCTGGCCAGGGGTTCTCATCTAAAAGTAACAAGGAGATATACAGTGGGATTAAAACATTGTCTTCTGTTAACTACTTGTTATGTGGTTTGCACATTAATATGTGACGACTGGACACACACACACACACACACACACACACACACACACACACACACACACACACACACACACACACACACACACACACACACACACTAGGTTCCTAGTGGGTATTGTGGCAACCCGCTCCTCGAATGAGCCGGGTTCCACAGATAAATGACACGTTTAGAGAGGGTTAAAGCCATCCAAGGCATTTATTGCAGACAGCTTAAACCAAACAAAGTACTCGCGGTCTCTAGGGCCTCCGTGGGCCTCTAGCTGCTCGCGGGCCTCTAGCTGCTCGCGGGCCTCTAGCTGCTCGCGGGCCTCTAGCTGCTCGCGGGCCTCTAGCTGCTCGCGGGCCTCTAGCTGCTCGCGGGCCCGAGGACTTCCTCCTTCCTCGCTCTCCTCCCTGGTCTTCCCAAATGTCAGTCCTTTTAAGGTAGCTCCTCGGCTTTCGGCCAGGTGTCCCCCAATCACGCTGATTGGGGTTCGGTCGGTGCTCTCCGTCGCCGGCTGGTGGGTGACGGTGGTAACGGCCATCCGGGACCAACCCTCGGGCTGATCCGGGCCGAGGTTTACGGGGCGGGATACCACAGTATGTGGCGTATACCTGCGTATCACGTAGACTACACCACTGGTTATAGCCATCACTGGGACAGGGGGAGGGCTGATTTGCTGATTGTGAAAGGCTACAGCAAAATGTCCTCATTTACATTCACATTTAGGGCATTTAGCAGACGCTTTTATCCAAAGCGACTTACATCGGTTAATACACACATTGACACACCGACGGCAGAGTCAACCATGCAAGGCGACAGCCAGCTCGTCAGGAGCAGTTAGGGTTAAGTGTCAGGGACACATCAACACTCACATGTAGCTTCCTCCTTTTAGACATTCTCTGCAATAGCCACTAACCTCAATTCACATCGCTTACAAGTCCATGTATATCTGCACTTCTCCTTCTCTCATTTACATGACATACAATCAACAATGGAGTTACTATAAAAAAAATAAATAAAAAAAATGGGACAAAATGAGCTGAGAGAGGTGAAGAGGAGTGAGAGGGAGGGAGAGAGATGAAGGGGAGTGAGAGGTGAAGGAGTGAAAGGGAGGGAGAGAGGTGAAGAAATAGAAGACAGAGAGAGAGTTAATATTAATTACAATTACGGCATTTAGCAGACGCTTTTAACCAAAGCGTCTTACATTGGTTAATTCACACATTGACACACCGACAGCAGAGTCAACCATGCAAGGCGGCAGCCAGCTCGTCAGGAGCAGTTGGGTTTAAGTGTCTTGTCAGCTAGGAGGAGCTGGGGCTTGAACTAGCAACCTATTGGTTACAATACAACTGCTCTACCTCCTGAGCTAAGCCAACCCTTTTAACCCCTTAAATAAAAGAAAAAACAGTAGTCAAAGACTGAGAGCAGGAGGGGGACCACAGGTGTGTGTGTTCATAAATGTCTGCATTGTGTATTGTGTGTGCATTATGCGTGCATGTTTGTGCATTCAAGTTTGTGTGAATGTGTTCCCTATACAGGTCGTCGGTCGGAACCCACCTCTAGAACACCACCTAACTCTAACCCCCACCAAGTGATACCCTTTTCCTTTATTTCCTATGAACCACAATCACACAAGTGCAACAAAAAAGCTCAAAAAAGTTTGTCTCTACAACCGGAGCAGCAGCTTCTCGAGCAGCGACCGACCGCGTTCCCTCGCACACCTCCACTCCTGACCGCCTTCCGAGCGTCTCCTCAAAAAGCGTCCCTGGTGAGTTCCTAGTGGGTATATGGCGTATACCTGCGTATCACGTAGACTATACCACTGGTTATAGCCATCACTGGGACAGGGGGAGGGCTGATTTGCTGATTGTGAAAGGCTACAGCAAAATGTCCTCATTTACATTCACATTTAGGGCATTTAGCAGACGCTTTTATCCAAAGCGACTTACATCGGTTAATACACACATTGACACACCGACGGCAGAGTCAACCATGCAAGGCGACAGCCAGCTCGTCAGGAGCAGTTAGGGTTAAGTGTCAGGGACACATCAACACTCACATGTAGCTTCCTCCTTTTAGACATTCTCTGCAATAGCCACTAACCTCAATTCACATCGCTTACAAGTCCATGTATATCTGCACTTCTCCTTCTCTCATTTACATGACATACAATCAACAATGGAGTTACTATAAAAAACGACCAAATGGGACAAAATGAGCTGAGAGAGGTGAAGAGGAGTGAGAGGGAGGGAGAGAGATGAAGGGGAGTGAGAGGTGAAGGAGTGAAAGGGAGGGAGAGAGGTGAAGAAATAGAAGACAGAGAGAGAGTTAATATTAATTACAATTACGGCATTTAGCAGACGCTTTTAACCAAAGCGACTTACATTGGTTAATTCACACATTGACACACCGACAGCAGAGTCAACCATGCAAGGCGGCAGCCAGCTCGTCAGGAGCAGTTGGGTTTAAGTGTCTTGTCAGCTAGGAGGAGCTGGGGCTTGAACTAGCAACCTATTGGTTACAATACAACTGCTCTACCTCCTGAGCTAAGCCAACCCTTTTAACCCTCTAAATAAAAAAAAAACAGTAGTCAAAGACTGAGAGCAGGAGGGGGACCACAGGTGTGTGTGTTCATAAATGTCTGTATTGTGTATTGTGTGTGCATTATGTGTGCATGTTTGTGTATTCAAGTCTGTGTGAATGTGTGCCTGATCGATGTCTGTCTATTCGTTTGTGTTAATTACACTGATAGTGTGTGTTCGTTGCACTGGTTATCCCAGGTTGACCAGAGAGACCAGTGCAGAGAGACCGTACAAGTACAGTTAGACCGTACCAGTACAGAGAGGCCATACCAGTGCAGAGAGACCAGTACCATTAGCTCTTCATCATGAAGTTGGAGGACAAGATCCAGGTGTTTCAGTTCCTGGGGTGATTGGCTGATTGTGAAAGGCTACAGTATAGTGTTCCCATTTTACTTCCTCCTTTTAAATATTCTCTGCGATAACCACTAACCTCAGTTCACATCGCTTTAAAGTCGATATATATCTGCACTTCTCTCTCTCATTTACATGACATGCAACAAAACAGATGGGACAAAATTAGCTGTAAGAACAATTTTTCTTAGTAGTTAAATGTCAAGGCCCGAGATATATCAACTCTGATCGACAGATGGCCCATTAACAGCAATGTGTGTGCGTTCGACAGATGAGACAGACAATGTTCGCGTTGTCAACAGATGAGCTATGAGCCACAAAGAGTCAAAGTCAGTGGATGTTCTCAGAAAGTCGTCAGGGTTTTGAAGTGAGGGAGGGATGTTGGTTAAGGGTAAAGTCATCTTACTGTGCTCAAGTACATAAACACTCAGTTCACCCAATACTTACTGAATTTCCACACCCACCAGATGGTGACATTTTGTCATTCCTGTCACTATCATGCATTTTATAAGTTAATCATATACTTTTTATTTTTACAGCATTTGACCACAGCTTTCATTGTTGATTAACTTGTTAGGACACTTTTGAAAAAAACAACGTGTTTTCCTCTTTGCTCCCATGATTTATGTTGCATCTAAACCTTTATCTGACAGTTTGTGAAAACTTCCCCCTACCTTTAAACCCCCCCATCACTTCTTGCTCTCATCACTTTATAAGATTTAAGATTTACACCCTGCCTCAATAACATAAATGTACTGCACAATGAGTATCGTCAGAAATACCATTTATGGGTCAGGCGCCTCCACCTTTTGCTTTGCCGAGGTTGTACTCACTACTGACTTTTCTTCCATCTTCCTTCCCAGAAAATAAATCTGGCAAGGGTAGATTTATAAAGGTGAGAAAAAAAAAGGGGCTGAAAACACTGAGGATGACGACAAGCCTGGACTATCGCACAAGGGTATATGACCTTAGTTTAGGGAGTAGTTGGTACATAAACCGTAGACAACGGAATCTGTTTATTCCCCTTGTGGCAACCCCGATCGTCGGCGGCTGAGGTTTCCGAAAGAGACGGACCAAATAGTGTGCTGTTTGTTTTAAACAAGGTGTGTCAAGTTGAGATGACAGTTTGTCCCGTTTCAACATAGTTTCCTTTCATTAGATCTGCAAATTGAAATATTGCCAGATAAAATATTTACCGTCACTGAGTCAGAGTCAAATCAGTAAGCCATCAGCCAAAGAGTTCATTGTACATAAGTATCTTGGACACAATAAAAGAGAGACAGCCCAGGAGACTGTCTCTAACGATGCTTGCTGCAGCTATACGTCAACCCTGTAAGGTGTGTGTGTGTGTGTGTGTGTGTGTGTGTGTGTGTGTGTGTGTGTGTGTGTGTGTGTGTGTGTGTGTGTGTGTGTGTGTGTGTGTGGGTGTTTAAGTGCGTGTGTGTGTGTGTGTGTGTGTGTGTGTGTGTGTGTGTGTGTGTGTGTGTGTGTATGTTTGGGTGTGTGTGTGATAGAAAAAGGGTGTGTGTTTGTGTGTTTGTGCGTGTGTGTTAACATCCATACCCCAGCATGTACTAGGTGGACGAAATTACGTGTTTATTTTCACTTAGTTCTAAACACTAAAACCCTAGCCCCAAATCTTGACTGTAAAACATAAAAGTCCTTGAACGAAGCATAATCTCTGCTGACATCTCTGCTTTTTACAACATGAACAACAGCATATTAACAATATTACCCGCACTTACCGTTTAAAATAGTTAAATCTAAAACTTTTTAGTGGTGCTTTTTCAGCTGCTGCTTAGATAGATATTGAATGGCATCAGCACCATCTACTGGAGAGAAGTATTAAGCACTGTCTTCCAGAGGTGGGGGTAAGTCACTCATGTGCAAGTCACAAGTCATAACCTTCAAGTCTCAAGCAATGCCAAGTCACTGTGGTGAGAATCAAGCAAGTCACAAGTCAAGTCATTGCTCAGGTCAAGCAAGTCACAAGTCAAGTCATACAAAAATCTGATCATCAAACCCAGTTTCCACATTTAAAAATCGGTAAAGAGAGTGGTTCATAAGTTGAGTTTTATTTCAACATTACAATAACAATGTCTTAACTTTAACAATAACTCAAACTATTCAAAACATTCCAAAACCATTACGTGAATAGGCCCAAAACTGAAGGCAGCTCTGTCCATCACAAATGTCCAGGTAGTGGTTCAACTGAATTTGGGGACTGGAACTTGAACCCTCTTCATTTTTTTGCGGTGTGCTGAGAACAGCCCAGTCTGATGCTCCGGCTCTGACGGTGTAATTTTACTTGAAAATTACTTGAAATCCTTATCATAACCCACTTACAGCCACTGAGTTAGAAGTAGCCTACTGACATGAAAATTAAACAAGTCAATCATCTGTGGAACGGGCAGGGCTCGAAAAACTCCAGCCAATGATTTTCAGAACCACCGAGTGGCATTGGACAGTAAGTACGTCAATCAAACGGTCGTACTGCACTCCCCCTGGAGGCGTGAACCGTCCGACGCGAAGCGGAGGACGGTTGCCTCCGGAAAGTCCATTGATTCCTGATAATGGACACCTCGTCGGGCATTATCCCTTACATATTAGATTAGTTAATGTCGGACAATAATAGTCTATGTTAGATTAAATAATGTTAGACTATAAGAGACTATATTAGATTAGATAATGTCAGACTAGTGTCTGGTTTTATTGTAGTGGGTATACTGTGATGATTCCCTCCCAGCCTCGTACAAACCCGTCCCACCGGTACGTGTACGTGTGTGGCGCTTATGGGGTGTCGCACCACACTCACCAACGCAGGGGTTTACAACCCGCTGATTTAAGAGTATAACGATTATCAACAATCATGGAAAGCTGAATAGGTTTATCAGTTTTAATAACAGTATGAACAAATAGAACACAAAAATGACAAGTTGTCCTTTGCATATCTATAGTAGCAATAGCACATGCTAAACAAGGACAAAATCTACTCAAAATAATTGAATGAACTGTTTACAACCATGGCTAACCAGTGCATGAGAAGGAGATGACAGGAGACTAATGTTTCACTCTTTCAACTGCTCTAATTTTAGCTCTTAATGTTGTTATCTAACATACCATACAGTAATTGAATTGTGTAAAATTACTGCAGCTTAAAAATGACCATGAATTAGCTATACTCTCATTTGCATAGTGATTAACATTATGAATTTCAATTGTGTGTACCAACTGCATGTTGGCTGACATTTACCTAACTTTTTTTCCCTCCACTCTAACCAAGGATGCCTGTTTTTAAATTCCCTAGCCTGACACCCAGTCTGAAAGGCTGGCCAGGGGTTCTCATCTAAAAGTAACAAGGAGATATACAGTGGGATTAAAACATTGTCTTCTGTTAACTACTTGTTATGTGGTTTGCACATTAATATGTGACGACTGGACACACACACACACACACACACACACACACACACACACACACACACACACACACACACACACACACACACACACACACACACACACACACACACACACACACTAGGTTCCTAGTGGGTATTGTGGCAACCGACTCCTCGAATTAGTTTGTGAAAACTTCCCCCTACCTTTAAACCCCCCCATCACTTCTTGCTCTCATCACTTTATAAGATTTAAGATTTACACCCTGCCTCAATAACATAAATGTACTGCACAATGAGTATCGTCAGAAATACCATTTATGGGTCAGGCGCCTCCACCTTTTGCTTTGCCGAGGTTGTACTCACTACTGACTTTTCTTCCATCTTCCTTCCCAGAAAATAAATCTGGCAAGGGTAGATTTATAAAGGTGAGAAAAAAAAAGGGGCTGAAAACACTGAGGATGACGACAAGCCTGGACTATCGCACAAGGGTATATGACCTTAGTTTAGGGAGTAGTTGGTACATAAACCGTAGACAACGGAATCTGTTTATTCCCCTTGTGGCAACCCCGATCGTCGGCGGCTGAGGTTTCCGAAAGAGACGGACCAAATAGTGTGCTGTTTGTTTTAAACAAGGTGTGTCAAGTTGAGATGACAGTTTGTCCCGTTTCAACATAGTTTCCTTTCATTAGATCTGCAAATTGAAATATTGCCAGATAAAATATTTACCGTCACTGAGTCAGAGTCAAATCAGTAAGCCATCAGCCAAAGAGTTCATTGTACATAAGTATCTTGGACACAATAAAAGAGAGACAGCCCAGGAGACTGTCTCTAACGATGCTTGCTGCAGCTATACGTCAACCCTGTAAGGTGTGTGTGTGTGTGTGTGTGTGTGTGTGTGTGTGTGTGTGTGTGTGTGTGTGTGTGTGTGTGTGTGTGTGTGTGTGTGTGTGTGTGTGGGTGTTTAAGTGCGTGTGTGTGTGTGTGTGTGTGTGTGTGTGTGTGTGTGTGTGTGTATGTTTGGGTGTGTGTGTGATAGAAAAAGGGTGTGTGTTTGTGTGTTTGTGCGTGTGTGTTAACATCCATACCCCAGCATGTACTAGGTGGACGAAATTACGTGTTTATTTTCACTTAGTTCTAAACACTAAAACCCTAGCCCCAAATCTTGACTGTAAAACATAAAAGTCCTTGAACGAAGCATAATCTCTGCTGACATCTCTGCTTTTTACAACATGAACAACAGCATATTAACAATATTACCCGCACTTACCGTTTAAAATAGTTAAATCTAAAACTTTTTAGTGGTGCTTTTTCAGCTGCTGCTTAGATAGATATTGAATGGCATCAGCACCATCTACTGGAGAGAAGTATTAAGCACTGTCTTCCAGAGGTGGGGGTAAGTCACTCATGTGCAAGTCACAAGTCATAACCTTCAAGTCTCAAGCAATGCCAAGTCACTGTGGTGAGAATCAAGCAAGTCACAAGTCAAGTCATTGCTCAGGTCAAGCAAGTCACAAGTCAAGTCATACAAAAATCTGATCATCAAACCCAGTTTCCACATTTAAAAATCGGTAAAGAGAGTGGTTCATAAGTTGAGTTTTATTTCAACATTACAATAACAATGTCTTAACTTTAACAATAACTCAAACTATTCAAAACATTCCAAAACCATTACGTGAATAGGCCCAAAACTGAAGGCCTATTCACAGTCCATCACAAATGTCCAGGTAGTGGTTCAACTGAATTTGGGGACTGGAACTTGAACCCTCTTCATTTTTTTGCGGTGTGCTGAGAACAGCCCAGTCTGACGCTCCGGCTCTGACGGTGTAATTTTACTTGAAAATTACTTGAAATCCTTATCATAACCCACTTACAGCCACTGACTTAGAAGTAGCCTACTGACATGAAAATTAAACAAGTCAATCATCTGTGGAACGGGCAGGGCTCGAAAAACTCCAGCCAATGATTTTCAGAACCACCGAGTGGCATTGGACAGTAAGTACGTCAATCAAACGGTCGTACTGCACTCCCCCTGGAGGCGTGAACCGTCCGACGCGAAGCGGAGGACGGTTGCCTCCGGAAAGTCCATTGATTCCTGATAATGGACACCTCGTCGGGCATTATCCCTTACATATTAGATTAGTTAATGTCGGACAATAATAGTCTATGTTAGATTAAATAATGTTAGACTATAAGAGACTATATTAGATTAGATAATGTCAGACTAGTGTCTGGTTTTATTGTAGTGGGTATACTGTGATGATTCCCTCCCAGCCTCGTACAAACCCGTCCCACGGGTACGTGTACGTGTGTGGCGCTTATGGGGTGTCGCACCACACTCACCAACGCAGGGGTCTACAACCCGCTGATTTAAGAGTATAACGATTATCAACAATCATGGAAAGCTGAATAGGTTTATCAGTTTTAATAACAGTATGAACAAATAGAACACAAAAATGACAAGTTGTCCTTTGCATATCTATAGTAGCAATAGCACATGGTAAACAAGGACAAAATCTACTCAAAATAATTGAATGAACTGTTTACAACCATGGCTAACCAGTGCATGACAAGGAGATGACAGGAGACTAATGTTTCACTCTTTCAACTGCTCTAATTTTAGCTCTTAATGTTGTTATCTAACATACCATACAGTAATTGAATTGTGTAAAATTACTGCACCTTAAAAATGACCATGAATTAGCTATACTCTCATTTGCATAGTGATTAACATTATGAATTTCAATTGTGTGTACCAACTGCATGTTGGCTGACATTTACCTAACTTTTTTTCCCTCCACTCTAACCAAGGATGCCTGTTTTTAAATTCCCTAGCCTGACACCCAGTCTGAAAGGCTGGCCAGGGGTTCTCATCTAAAAGTAACAAGGAGATATACAGTGGGATTAAAACATTGTCTTCTGTTAACTACTTGTTATGTGGTTTGCACATTAATATGTGACGACTGGACACACACACACACACACACACACACACACACACACACACACACACACACACACACACACACACACACACACACACACACACACACACACACACACACACTAGGTTCCTAGTGGGTATTGTGGCAACCCGCTCCTCGAATGAGCCGGGTTCCACAGATAAATGATACGTTTAGAGAGGGTTAAAGCCATCCAAGGCATTTATTGCAGACAGCTTAAACCAAACAAAGTACTCGCGGTCTCTAGGGCCTCCGTGGGCCTCTAGCTGCTCGCGGGCCTCTAGCTGCTCGCGGGCCTCTAGCTGCTCGCGGGCCTCTAGCTGCTCGTTGGAACCGAGGACTTCCTCCTTCCTCGCTCTCCTCCCTGGTCTTCCCAAATGTCAGTCCTTTTAAGGTAGCTCCTCGGCTTTCGGCCAGGTGTGTGTGTGTGTGTGTGTGTGTGTGTGTGTGTGTGTGTGTGTGTGTGTGTGTGTGTGTGTGTCCAGTCGATTCAGTAGATTAAGGAACGCTGTTCACCGCTAACCTCGACACGTCCCCGTGAAAGAAGAAGTGTTAATTCAGAACAAAAACATTTTCCAGATGTTCCGAAAGAAAGCCAACGGGCCTTAGTGTGCGAAGATCAAACAGTGGTTGTATTGTTTGTATTGTATTGAGGCTTTTCCAACGTTATGAACCATAGATAGATAGATTGATTGATTGATTGATTGATTGATTGATTGATTGATTGATTGATTGACTGATTGATTGATTGATTGATTGATTGATGTGATTAGCGCGAGTGATTGGCGCGTGCACAGTTGTATTTCTGTTGCACGTTGCGTTGCCCAATCCCCGCAGGGGAATCCACTGGAAGTGTGCTGTTTGTTTTAAAACAGGTTAAATCTAAACTTTTTAGTGGTGCTTTTTCAGCTGCTGCTTAGATAGATATTGAATGGCATCAGCACCATCTACTGGAGAGAAGTATTAAGCACTGTCTTCCAGAGGTGGGGGTAAGTCACTCATGTGCAAGTCACAAGTCATAACCTTCAAGTCTCAAGCAATGCCAAGTCACTGTGGTGAGAATCAAGCAAGTCACAAGTCAAGTCATTGCTCAGGTCAAGCAAGTCACAAGTCAAGTCATACAAAAATCTGATCATCAAACCCAGTTTCCACATTTAAAAATCGGTAAAGAGAGTGGTTCATAAGTTGAGTTTTATTTCAACATTAACAATAACAATGTCTTAACTTTAACAATAACTCAAACCATTCAAAACATTCCAAAACCATTACGTGAATAGGCCCAAAACTGAAGGCAGCTCTGTCCATCACAAATGTCCAGGTAGTGGTTCAACTGAATTTGGGGACTGGAACTTGAACCCTCTTCATTTTTTTGCGGTGTGCTGAGAACAGCCCAGTCTGACACTCTGGCTCTGACGGTGTAATTTTACTTGAAAATTACTTGAAATCCTTATCATAACCCACTTACAGCCACTGACTTAGAAGTAGCCTACTGACATGAAAATTAAACATGTCAATCATCTGTGGAACGGGCAGGGCTCGAAAAACTCCAGCCAATGATTTTCAGAACCACCGAGTGGCATTGGACAGTAAGTACGTCAATCAAACGGTCGTACTGCACTCCCCCTGGAGGCGTGAACCGTCCGACGCGAAGCGGAGGACGGTTGCCTCCGGAAAGTCCATTGATTCCTGATAATGGACACCTCGTCGGGCATTATCCCTTACATATTAGATTAGTTAATGTCGGACAATAATAGTCTATGTTAGATTAAATAATGTTAGACTATAAGAGACTATATTAGATTAGATAATGTCAGACTAGTGTCTGGTTTTATTGTAGTGGGTATACTGTGATGATTCCCTCCCAGCCTCGTACAAACCCGTCCCACCGGTACGTGTACGTGTGTGGCGCTTATGGGGTGTCGCACCACACTCACCAACGCAGGGGTCTACAACCCGCTGATTTAAGAGTATAACGATTATCAACAATCATGGAAAGCTGAATAGGTTTATCAGTTTTAATAACAGTATGAACAAATAGAACACAAAAATGACAAGTCGTCCTTTGCATATCTATAGTAGCAATAGCACATGCTAAACAAGGACAAAATCTACTCAAAATAATTGAATGAACTGTTTACAACCATGGCTAACCAGTGCATGACAAGGAGATGACAGGAGACTAATGTTTCACTCTTTCAACTGCTCTAATTTTAGCTCTTAATGTTGTTATCTAACATACCATACAGTAATTGAATTGTGTAAAATTACTGCACCTTAAAAATGACCATGAATTAGCTATACTCTCATTTGCATAGTGATTAACATTATGAATTTCAATTGTGTGTACCAACTGCATGTTGGCTGACATTTACCTAACTTTTTTTCCCTCCACTCTAACCAAGGATGCCTGTTTTTAAATTCCCTAGCCTGACACCCAGTCTGAAAGGCTGGCCAGGGGTTCTCATCTAAAAGTAACAAGGAGATATACAGTGGGATTAAAACATTGTCTTCTGTTAACTACTTGTTATGTGGTTTGCACATTAATATGTGACGACTGGACACACACACACACACACACACACACACACACACACACACACACACACACACACACACACACACACACACACACACACACACACACACACACACACTCACTAGGTTCCTAGTGGGTATTGTGGCAACCCGCTCCTCGAATGAGCCGGGTTCCACAGATAAATGATACGTTTAGAGAGGGTTAAAGCCATCCAAGGCATTTATTGCAGACAGCTTAAACCAAACAAAGTACTCGCGGTCTCTAGGGCCTCCGTGGGCCTCTAGCTGCTCGCGGGCCTCTAGCTGCTCGCGGGCCTCTAGCTGCTCGCGGGCCTCTAGCTGCTCGCGGGCCCGAGCGCTTCCTCCTTCCTCGCTCTCCTCCCTGGTCTTCCCAAATGTCAGTCCTTTTAAGGTGGCTCCTTGGCTTTCTGCCCGGTGTCCCCCAATCACGCTGATTGGGGTTCGGTCGGTGCTCTCCGTTGCCGGCTGGTGGGTGACGGTGGTAACGGTCATCCAGGACCAACCCTCGGGCTGGTCCGGGCCGAGGTTTACGGGGCGGGATGCCACAGTATGTGGCGTATACCTGTGTATCACCTAGACTACACCACTGGTGATAGCCATCACTGGGACAGGGGGAGGGCTGATTTGCTGATTGTGAAAGGCTACAGCAAAATGTCCTCATTTACATTTACATTTAGGGCATTTAGCAGACGCTTTTATCCAAAGCGACTTACATCGGTTAATACACACATTGACACACCGACGGCAGAGTCAACCATGCAAGGCGACAGCCAGCTCGTCAGGAGCAGTTAGGGTTAAGTGTCAGGGACACATCAACACTCACATGTAGCTTCCTCCTTTTAGATATTCTCTGCAATAGCCACTAACCTCAATTCACATCGCTTACAAGTCCATGTATATCTGCACTTCTCCTTCTCTCATTTACATGACATACAATCAACAATGGAGTTACTATAAAAAACGACCAAATGGGACAAAATGAGCTGAGAGAGGTGAAGAGGAGTGAGAGGGAGGGAGAGAGGTGAATAAATAGAAGACAGAGAGAGAGTTAATATTAATTACAATTATGGCATTTAGCAGACGCTTTTAACCAAAGCGTCTGACATTGGTTAATTCACACATTTACCACACCGACAGCAGAGTCAACCATGCAAGCTCGTCAGGAGCAGTTGGGTTTAAGTGTCTTGTCAGCTAGGAGGAGCTGGGGCTTGAACTAGCAACCTATTAGTTACAATACAACTGCTCTACCTCCTGAGCTAAGCCAACCCTTTTAACCCTCTAAATAAAAAAAAAACAGTAGTCAAAGACTGAGAGCAGGAGGGGGACCACAGGTGTGTGTGTTCATAAATGTCTGTATTGTGTATTGTGTGTGCATTATGCGTGCATGTTTGTGCATTCAAGTTTGTGTGAATGTGTTCCCTATACAGGTCGTCGGTCGGAACCCACCTCTAGAACACCACCTAACTCTAACCCCCACCAAGTGATACCCTTTTCCTTTATTTCCTATGAACCACAATCACACAAGTGCAACAAAAAAGCTCAAAAAAGTTTGTCTCTACAACCGGAGCAGCAGCTTCTCGAGCAGCGACCGACCGCGTTCCCTCGCACACCTCCACTCCTGACCGCCTTCCGAGCGTCTCCTCAAAAAGCGTCCCTGGTGAGTTCCTAGTGGGTATATGGCGTATACCTGCGTATCACGTAGACTATACCACTGGTTATAGCCATCACTGGGACAGGGGGAGGGCTGATTTGCTGATTGTGAAAGGCTACAGCAAAATGTCCTCATTTACATTTACATTTAGGGCATTTAGCAGACGCTTTTATCCAAAGCGACTTACATCGGTTAATACACACATTGACACACCGACGGCAGGGTCAACCATGCAAGGCGACAGCCAGCTCGTCAGGAGCAGTTAGGGTTAAGTGTCAGGGACACATCAACACTCACATGTAGCTTCCTCCTTTTAGATATTCTCTGCAATAGCCACTAACCTCAATTCACATCGCTTACAAGTCCATGTATATCTGCACTTCTCCTTCTCTTATTTACATGACATACAATCAACAATGGAGTTACTATAAAAAACGACCAAATGGGACAAAATGAGCTGAGAGAGGTGAAGAGGAGTGAGAGGGAGGGAGAGAGATGAAGGGGAGTGAGAGGTGAAGGAGTGAAAGGGAGGGAGAGAGGTGAAGAAATAGAAGACAGAGAGAGAGTTAATATTAATTACAATTACGGCATTTAGCAGACGCTTTTAACCAAAGCGACTTACATTGGTTAATTCACACATTGACACACCGACAGCAGAGTCAACCATGCAAGGCGGCAGCCAGCTCGTCAGGAGCAGTTGGGTTTAAGTGTCTTGTCAGCTAGGAGGAGCTGGGGCTTGAACTAGCAACCTATTGGTTACAATACAACTGCTCTACCTCCTGAGCTAAGCCAACCCTTTTAACCCTCTAAATAAAAAAAAAACAGTAGTCAAAGACTGAGAGCAGGAGGGGGACCACAGGTGTGTGTGTTCATAAATGTCTGTATTGTGTATTGTGTGTGCATTATGTGTGCATGTTTGTGTATTCAAGTCTGTGTGAATGTGTGCCTGATCGATGTCTGTCTATTCGTTTGTGTTAATTACACTGATAGTGTGTGTTCGTTGCACTGGTTATCCCAGGTTGACCAGAGAGACCAGTGCAGAGAGACCGTACAAGTACAGTTAGACCGTACCAGTACAGAGAGGCCATACCAGTGCAGAGAGACCAGTACCATTAGCTCTTCATCATGAAGTTGGAGGACAAGATCCAGGTGTTTCAGTTCCTGGGGTGATTGGCTGATTGTGAAAGGCTACAGTATAGTGTTCCCATTTTACTTCCTCCTTTTAAATATTCTCTGCGATAACCACTAACCTCAGTTCACATCGCTTTAAAGTCGATATATATCTGCACTTCTCTCTCTCATTTACATGACATGCAACAAAACAGATGGGACAAAATTAGCTGTAAGAACAATTTTTCTTAGTAGTTAAATGTCAAAGACCCGAGATATATCAACTCTGATCGACAGATGGCCCATTAACAGCAATGTGTGTGCGTTCGACAGATGAGACAGACAATGTTCGCGTTGTCAACAGATGAGCTATGAGCCACAAAGAGTCAAAGTCAGTGGATGTTCTCAGAAAGTCGTCAGGGTTTTGAAGTGAGGGAGGGATGTTGGTTAAGGGTAAAGTCATCTTACTGTGCTCAAGTACATAAACACTCAGTTCACCCAATACTTACTGAATTTCCACACCCACCAGATGGTGACATTTTGTCATTCCTGTCACTATCATGCATTTTATAAGTTAATCATATACTTTTTATTTTTACAGCATTTGACCACAGCTTTCATTGTTGATTAACTTGTTAGGACACTTTTGAAAAAAACAACGTGTTTTCCTCTTTGCTCCCATGATTTATGTTGCATCTAAACCTTTATCTGACAGTTTGTGAAAACTTCCCCCTACCTTTAAACCCCCCCATCACTTCTTGCTCTCATCACTTTATAAGATTTAAGATTTACACCCTGCCTCAATAACATAAATGTACTGCACAATGAGTATCGTCAGAAATACCATTTATGGGTCAGGCGCCTCCACCTTTTGCTTTGCCGAGGTTGTACTCACTACTGACTTTTCTTCCATCTTCCTTCCCAGAAAATAAATCTGGCAAGGGTAGATTTATAAAGGTGAGAAAAAAAAAGGGGCTGAAAACACTGAGGATGACGACAAGCCTGGACTATCGCACAAGGGTATATGACCTTAGTTTAGGGAGTAGTTGGTACATAAACCGTAGACAACGGAATCTGTTTATTCCCCTTGTGGCAACCCCGATCGTCGGCGGCTGAGGTTTCCGAAAGAGACGGACCAAATAGTGTGCTGTTTGTTTTAAACAAGGTGTGTCAAGTTGAGATGACAGTTTGTCCCGTTTCAACATAGTTTCCTTTCATTAGATCTGCAAATTGAAATATTGCCAGATAAAATATTTACCGTCACTGAGTCAGAGTCAAATCAGTAAGCCATCAGCCAAAGAGTTCATTGTACATAAGTATCTTGGACACAATAAAAGAGAGACAGCCCAGGAGACTGTCTCTAACGATGCTTGCTGCAGCTATACGTCAACCCTGTAAGGTGTGTGTGTGTGTGTGTGTGTGTGTGTGTGTGTGTGTGTGTGTGTGTGTGTGTGTGTGTGTGTGTGTGTGTGTGTGTGTGTGTGTGTGTGTGGGTGTTTAAGTGCGTGTGTGTGTGTGTGTGTGTGTGTGTGTGTGTGTGTGTGTGTGTGTGTGTGTATGTTTGGGTGTGTGTGTGATAGAAAAAGGGTGTGTGTTTGTGTGTTTGTGCGTGTGTGTTAACATCCATACCCCAGCATGTACTAGGTGGACGAAATTACGTGTTTATTTTCACTTAGTTCTAAACACTAAAACCCTAGCCCCAAATCTTGACTGTAAAACATAAAAGTCCTTGAACGAAGCATAATCTCTGCTGACATCTCTGCTTTTTACAACATGAACAACAGCATATTAACAATATTACCCGCACTTACCGTTTAAAATAGTTAAATCTAAAACTTTTTAGTGGTGCTTTTTCAGCTGCTGCTTAGATAGATATTGAATGGCATCAGCACCATCTACTGGAGAGAAGTATTAAGCACTGTCTTCCAGAGGTGGGGGTAAGTCACTCATGTGCAAGTCACAAGTCATAACCTTCAAGTCTCAAGCAATGCCAAGTCACTGTGGTGAGAATCAAGCAAGTCACAAGTCAAGTCATTGCTCAGGTCAAGCAAGTCACAAGTCAAGTCATACAAAAATCTGATCATCAAACCCAGTTTCCACATTTAAAAATCGGTAAAGAGAGTGGTTCATAAGTTGAGTTTTATTTCAACATTACAATAACAATGTCTTAACTTTAACAATAACTCAAACTATTCAAAACATTCCAAAACCATTACGTGAATAGGCCCAAAACTGAAGGCAGCTCTGTCCATCACAAATGTCCAGGTAGTGGTTCAACTGAATTTGGGGACTGGAACTTGAACCCTCTTCATTTTTTTGCGGTGTGCTGAGAACAGCCCAGTCTGATGCTCCGGCTCTGACGGTGTAATTTTACTTGAAAATTACTTGAAATCCTTATCATAACCCACTTACAGCCACTGAGTTAGAAGTAGCCTACTGACATGAAAATTAAACAAGTCAATCATCTGTGGAACGGGCAGGGCTCGAAAAACTCCAGCCAATGATTTTCAGAACCACCGAGTGGCATTGGACAGTAAGTACGTCAATCAAACGGTCGTACTGCACTCCCCCTGGAGGCGTGAACCGTCCGACGCGAAGCGGAGGACGGTTGCCTCCGGAAAGTCCATTGATTCCTGATAATGGACACCTCGTCGGGCATTATCCCTTACATATTAGATTAGTTAATGTCGGACAATAATAGTCTATGTTAGATTAAATAATGTTAGACTATAAGAGACTATATTAGATTAGATAATGTCAGACTAGTGTCTGGTTTTATTGTAGTGGGTATACTGTGATGATTCCCTCCCAGCCTCGTACAAACCCGTCCCACCGGTACGTGTACGTGTGTGGCGCTTATGGGGTGTCGCACCACACTCACCAACGCAGGGGTCTACAACCCGCTGATTTAAGAGTATAACGATTATCAACAATCATGGAAAGCTGAATAGGTTTATCAGTTTTAATAACAGTATGAACAAATAGAACACAAAAATGACAAGTTGTCCTTTGCATATCTATAGTAGCAATAGCACATGCTAAACAAGGACAAAATCTACTCAAAATAATTGAATGAACTGTTTACAACCATGGCTAACCAGTGCATGAGAAGGAGATGACAGGAGACTAATGTTTCACTCTTTCAACTGCTCTAATTTTAGCTCTTAATGTTGTTATCTAACATACCATACAGTAATTGAATTGTGTAAAATTACTGCAGCTTAAAAATGACCATGAATTAGCTATACTCTCATTTGCATAGTGATTAACATTATGAATTTCAATTGTGTGTACCAACTGCATGTTGGCTGACATTTACCTAACTTTTTTTCCCTCCACTCTAACCAAGGATGCCTGTTTTTAAATTCCCTAGCCTGACACCCAGTCTGAAAGGCTGGCCAGGGGTTCTCATCTAAAAGTAACAAGGAGATATACAGTGGGATTATAACATTGTCTTCTGTTAACTACTTGTTATGTGGTTTGCACATTAATATGTGACGACTGGACACACACACACACACACACACACACACACACACACACACACACACACACACACACACACACACACACACACACACACACACACACACACACACACACACACACACACACACACACACACACTAGGTTCCTAGTGGGTATTGTGGCAACCGACTCCTCGAATTAGTTTGTGAAAACTTCCCCCTACCTTTAAACCCCCCCATCACTTCTTGCTCTCATCACTTTATAAGATTTAAGATTTACACCCTGCCTCAATAACATAAATGTACTGCACAATGAGTATCGTCAGAAATACCATTTATGGGTCAGGCGCCTCCACCTTTTGCTTTGCCGAGGTTGTACTCACTACTGACTTTTCTTCCATCTTCCTTCCCAGAAAATAAATCTGGCAAGGGTAGATTTATAAAGGTGAGAAAAAAAAAGGGGCTGAAAACACTGAGGATGACGACAAGCCTGGACTATCGCACAAGGGTATATGACCTTAGTTTAGGGAGTAGTTGGTACATAAACCGTAGACAACGGAATCTGTTTATTCCCCTTGTGGCAACCCCGATCGTCGGCGGCTGAGGTTTCCGAAAGAGACGGACCAAATAGTGTGCTGTTTGTTTTAAACAAGGTGTGTCAAGTTGAGATGACAGTTTGTCCCGTTTCAACATAGTTTCCTTTCATTAGATCTGCAAATTGAAATATTGCCAGATAAAATATTTACCGTCACTGAGTCAGAGTCAAATCAGTAAGCCATCAGCCAAAGAGTTCATTGTACATAAGTATCTTGGACACAATAAAAGAGAGACAGCCCAGGAGACTGTCTCTAACGATGCTTGCTGCAGCTATACGTCAACCCTGTAAGGTGTGTGTGTGTGTGTGTGTGTGTGTGTGTGTGTGTGTGTGTGTGTGTGTGTGTGTGTGTGTGTGTGTGTGTGTGTGGGTGTTTAAGTGCGTGTGTGTGTGTGTGTGTGTGTGTGTGTGTGTGTGTGTGTGTGTGTGTGTGTGTGTGTGTGTGTGTGTGTGTGTGTATGTTTGGGTGTGTGTGTGATAGAAAAAGGGTGTGTGTTTGTGTGTTTGTGCGTGTGTGTTAACATCCATACCCCAGCATGTACTAGGTGGACGAAATTACGTGTTTATTTTCACTTAGTTCTAAACACTAAAACCCTAGCCCCAAATCTTGACTGTAAAACATGAAAGTCCTTGAACGAAGCATAATCTCTGCTGACATCTCTGCTTTTTACAACATGAACAACAGCATATTAACAATATTACCCGCACTTACCGTTTAAAATAGTTAAATCTAAAACTTTTTAGTGGTGCTTTTTCAGCTGCTGCTTAGATAGATATTGAATGGCATCAGCACCATCTACTGGAGAGAAGTATTAAGCACTGTCTTCCAGAGGTGGGGGTAAGTCACTCATGTGCAAGTCACAAGTCATAACCTTCAAGTCTCAAGCAATGCCAAGTCACTGTGGTGAGAATCAAGCAAGTCACAAGTCAAGTCATTGCTCAGGTCAAGCAAGTCACAAGTCAAGTCATACAAAAATCTGATCATCAAACCCAGTTTCCACATTTAAAAATCGGTAAAGAGAGTGGTTCATAAGTTGAGTTTTATTTCAACATTACAATAACAATGTCTTAACTTTAACAATAACTCAAACTATTCAAAACATTCCAAAACCATTACGTGAATAGGCCCAAAACTGAAGGCAGCTCTGTCCATCACAAATGTCCAGGTAGTGGTTCAACTGAATTTGGGGACTGGAACTTGAACCCTCTTCATTTTTTTGCGGTGTGCTGAGAACAGCCCAGTCTGATGCTCCGGCTCTGACGGTGTAATTTTACTTGAAAATTACTTGAAATCCTTATCATAACCCACTTACAGCCACTGAGTTAGAAGTAGCCTACTGACATGAAAATTAAACAAGTCAATCATCTGTGGAACGGGCAGGGCTCGAAAAACTCCAGCCAATGATTTTCAGAACCACCGAGTGGCATTGGACAGTAAGTACGTCAATCAAACGGTCGTACTGCACTCCCCCTGGAGGCGTGAACCGTCCGACGCAAAGCGGAGGACGGTTGCCTCCGGAAAGTCCATTGATTCCTGATAATGGACACCTCGTCGGGCATTATCCCTTACATATTAGATTAGTTAATGTCGGACAATAATAGTCTATGTTAGATTAAATAATGTTAGACTATAAGAGACTATATTAGATTAGATAATGTCAGACTAGTGTCTGGTTTTATTGTAGTGGGTATACTGTGATGATTCCCTCCCAGCCTCGTACAAACCCGTCCCACCGGTACGTGTACGTGTGTGGCGCTTATGGGGTGTCGCACCACACTCACCAACGCAGGGGTCTACAACCCGCTGATTTAAGAGTATAACGATTATCAACAATCATGGAAAGCTGAATAGGTTTATCAGTTTTAATAACAGTATGAACAAATAGAACACAAAAATGACAAGTTGTCCTTTGCATATCTATAGTAGCAATAGCACATGCTAAACAAGGACAAAATCTACTCAAAATAATTGAATGAACTGTTTACAACCATGGCTAACCAGTGCATGAGAAGGAGATGACAGGAGACTAATGTTTCACTCTTTCAACTGCTCTAATTTTAGCTCTTAATGTTGTTATCTAACATACCATACAGTAATTGAATTGTGTAAAATTACTGCAGCTTAAAAATGACCATGAATTAGCTATACTCTCATTTGCATAGTGATTAACATTATGAAATTCAATTGTGTGTACCAACTGCATGTTGGCTGACATTTTCCTAACTTTTTTTCCCTCCACTCTAACCAAGGATGCCTGTTTTTAAATTCCCTAGCCTGACACCCAGTCTGAAAGGCTGGCCAGGGGTTCTCATCTAAAAGTAACAAGGAGATATACAGTGGGATTAAAACATTGTCTTCTGTTAACTACTTGTTATGTGGTTTGCACATTAATATGTGACGACTGGACACACACACACACACACACACACACACACACACACACACACACACACACACACACACACACACACACACACACACACACACACACACACACACACACACACTAGGTTCCTAGTGGGTATTGTGGCAACCCACTCCTCGAATTAGCCGGGTTCCACAGATAAATTACACGTTTAGCGAGGGTTAAAGCCATCCAAGGCATTTATTGCAGACAGCTTAAACCAAACAAAGTACTCGCGGTCTCTAGGGCCTCTGTGGGCCTCTAGCTGCTCGCGGGCCTCTAGCTGCTCGCGGGCCTCTAGCTGCTCGCGGGCCTCTAGCTGCTCGCGGGCCTCTCGCTGCTCGCGGGACTCTAGCTCCTCTAGCTGCTCGTGGAACCGAGGACTTCCTCCTTCCTCGCTCTCCTCCCTCGTCTTCCCAAATGTCAGTCCTCTTATAGTGGCTCCTCGGCTTTCGGCCAGGGGTCCCCCAATCACGCTGATTGGGGTTCGGTCGGTGCTCTCCGTCGCCGGCTGGTGGGTGACGGTGGTAACGGCCATCCGGGACCAACCCTCGGGCTGATCCGGGCCGAGGTTTACGGGGCGGGATACCACAGTATGTGGCGTATACCTGCGTATCACGTAGACTACACCACTGGTTATAGCCATCACTGGGACAGGGGGAGGGCTGATTTGCTGATTGTGAAAGGCTACAGCAAAATGTCCTCATTTACATTCACATTTAGGGCATTTAGCAGACGCTTTTATCCAAAGCGACTTACATCGGTTAATACACACATTGACACACCGACGGCAGAGTCAACCATGCAAGGCGACAGCCAGCTCGTCAGGAGCAGTTAGGGTTAAGTGTCAGGGACACATCAACACTCACATGTAGCTTCCTCCTTTTAGACATTCTCTGCAATAGCCACTAACCTCAATTCACATCGCTTACAAGTCCATGTATATCTGCACTTCTCCTTCTCTCATTTACATGACATACAATCAACAATGGAGTTACTATAAAAAACGACCAAATGGGACAAAATGAGCTGAGAGAGGTGAAGAGGAGTGAGAGGGAGGGAGAGAGGTGAATAAATAGAAGACAGAGAGAGAGTTAATATTAATTACAATTATGGCATTTAGCAGACGCTTTTAACCAAAGCGTCTGACATTGGTTAATTCACACATTTACCACACCGACAGCAGAGTCAACCATGCAAGCTCGTCAGGAGCAGTTGGGTTTAAGTGTCTTGTCAGCTAGGAGGAGCTGGGGCTTGAACTAGCAACCTATTAGCTACAATACAACTGCTCTACCTCCTGAGCTAAGCCAACCCTTTTAACCCACTTAATAAAAAAAAAACAGTAGTCAAAGACTGAGAGCAGGAGGGGGACCACAGGTGTGTGTGTTCATAAATGTCTGTATTGTGTATTGTGTGTGCATTATGTGTGCATGTTTGTGTATTCAAGTCTGTGTGAATGTGTGCCTGATCGATGTCTGTCTATTCGTTTGTGTTAATTACACTGATAGTGTGTGTTCGTTGCACTGGGTATCCCAGGTTGACCAGAGAGACCAGTGCAGAGAGACCGTACAAGTACAGGTAGACCGTACCAGTACAGAGAGGCCATACCAGTGCAGAGAGACCAGTACCATTAGCTCTTCATCATGAAGTTGGAGGACAAGATCCAGGTGTTTCAGTTCCTGGGGTGATTGGCTGATTGTGAAAGGCTACAGTAGTGTTCCCATTTTACTTCCTCCTTTTAAATATTCTCTGCGATAACCACTAACCTCAGTTCACATCGCTTTAAAGTCGATATATATCTGCACTTCTCTCTCTCATTTACATGACATGCAAAAAAACAGATGGGACAAAATTAGCTGTAAGAACAATTTTTCTTAGTAGTTAAATGTCAAAGACCCTAGATATATCAACTCTGTGCCATCGACAGATGGCCCATTAACAGCAATGTGTGTGCGCTCGACAGATGAGGCAGACAATGTTCGCGTTGTCAACAGATGAGCTATGAGCCACAAAGAGTCAAAGTCAGTGGATGTTCTCAGAAAGTCGTCAGGGTTTTGAAGTGAGGGAGGGATGTTGGTTAAGGGTAAAGTCATATTACTGTGCTTAAGTACATAAACACTCAGTTCACCCAATACTTACTGAATTTCTGCACCCACCAGATGGTGACATTTTGTCATTCCTGTCACTATCATGCATTTTATAAGTTAATCATATACTTTTTATTTTTACAGCATTTGACCACAGCTTTCATTGTTGATTATCTTGTTAGGACGCTTTTGAAAAAAACGTGTTTTCCTCTTTGCTCCCATGATTTATGTTGCATCTAAACCTTTATCTGACAGTTTGTGAAAACTTCCCCCTACCTTAAAACCCCCCCCTCACTTCTTGCTCTCATCACTTTATAAGATTTAAGATTTACACCCTGCCTCAATAACATAAATGTACTGCACAATGAGTATCGTCAGAAATACCATTTATGGCTCAGGCGCCTCCACCTTTTGCGTTGCCGCGGTTGTACTCGCTACTGACTTTTCTTCCATCTTCCTTCCCAGAAAATAAATCTGGCAAGGGTAGATTTATAAAGGTGAAAAAAAAGGGGCTGAAAACACTGAGGATGACGACAAGCCTGGACTATCGCACAAGGGTATATGACCTTAGTTTAGGGAGTAGTTGGTACATGAACCTCCCAATAGAGTAGAACCCTGGCATTTAAATTCAGCATGGATAGTTAAATGATACCGTCCTTCCCACTGGTTTTAAAAAAATAAATAAAACCAAAACAAATAGTGTTGCGGTCTGCATCCCACCTGATAGTATGCATTAGGAACCGTTGGTCTTTAACAGAAATCCCCTTATTTGTGAATACCCCTGCCCTGGTGATCAAGTGTTCCTACATGTTTTCACCGGCTTTTCTTTTATTTTCTCCATTCCTTTCTGCACACACTTTCCCCCAAACTCCTGTCTTATTGTCTGACAGCGGGCCCGCCCAGAGCCGCCTTATGAGCCCATCCCCAAACCACGCAACTGCAACGCTGCAATGCATCTCAAGCAGGAGGCTCCTCAAACGGACTCCGGGCGTTCAGACGGAGACTCCAGATCTGGTAGTCAGGGGAGCGTCATACAAACAGGAAGCTCCCATAGCCCACCAGGAGATGCCTCCCCCAATAAGTTGAGCTCTTGAGATGAAACGCTACCGGAGAGGGAAAGCGAATCCCAATGCAGCGATGAAGACGGTAACCGATAGCCTCACAAGCATCCCCTTTTATTAGATTAGGCCAATAGAACCAGCACCCCAGTATCCCCTTGTATTAGATTAGCCCAGTAGAACCAGCACCCCCTTTTATTAGATTAGCCCAGTAGAACCAGCACCCCTTTCATTAGATTAGACCAGTAGAATAGTACCCTTCTGCTGTCTCTTAAGCATTGTCACCATGACCAGTGTCGTGGCAATTTCTGTATCAGATGTGTCTAAGCAGATGAGATATTTAGATGCAAAAAAACACACAATACTGTTGACAATTAATGATTATATATATTTGTAATAAAAGTACGAACAAAGATACATCACAACATGCATCAACAAACAACATAACAGGTATACATTACAATAATCTGAGGCCTCAGATGGGAGCTCCTCTTTGCGTGTTACTTCATTCTCTGAAGGTGCGCTCAGACAAGTCCACTGAGTCTTCCAATCAATGAGTTTTTATTCACTTCGTTTGGGTCCTGAAGGGGGTGGTCCCCCAATACTAAAAGTCTTTGTTCACCAGATTGTTATCTTTACAGTTGAAGCTCCCCCCCCCGAGGCTAAGGTGGGGTCGGCGGCCGTGGCATGTAACCTCTGGCTTTGTTTACGCTAGCCAGAGTGTCGAGGACTTCAAAGCATTGCTTGGGAGATGACACACGAAAAGATAGGAACAGGCAGGCAATAAAAATGCATCACACGACTCTCGGGGTTCACACTTTAAATGACCCAAAAGGAGAGCAGAAGGCAGACACTATATACAATTACACAGAATAGCAACAAAACTTAAATTCATATTGACCAAAACAATACAACATGTAGATATCCATCACACCAGTTAACATCATTATGGAAATTAGTTGTATCAAGACCTTTCCTACATTTTCCTATTATAAGGACTTCTTTGTCACCATTTACGAACTGCAGCTTTTATGAATATACATTTTACCAGCTTGTAATTTGTGTCCTGATTTATCGCCACAGTAGTCACCTTCGTTCTTTGTTGGCTCTGGCTAGGACGCAAAACAGACATGACTCATCTTACATGTTGTTAATCCCCAGCTGTCTCCAATACAAATTTCAAATCTCAGCCATTATTATGGTCTTCTGAAGCATGTCTCTTTTGCTCCGGAGAACTAGGATCTTCCAGGAATGAATGGGCGCCATCTTGGAATCCGGTGTCCATTCTATAATATGTCCATGCTGCATACGTGTATAGACTGATGCAGGCAAAACATCAGTCCTTGTAATGCTGGATCTTAGTGCAGCATTCGATACTGTCAATCACAAAATACTGGACACATGGTTGGTTTATCAGGTGCTGTTATAAGTTGGATAACTTCCTTTCTACAAGATAGAAGCTTTTTTGTGGCCATTGGCAACTGTGCCTCAATATAGACAGCCATGACCTGTGGTGTCCCCCAAGGCTCCATCATGGGGCCACTGTTGTTCAACCTCTACATGCTCCCACTTGGAACAATCATAAGGAATAACTGGATATCCTACCATAGTTATGCTGATAACCCAGATCTACTTAGCATTGTCCCCAAATGACTATGGTCCCCTTGAATCCCTACGTCATTGTATTGAACAAATTAACAAATGGAGGTCTCTAAATTTCCTTGAGCTAAACAAAGATAAAACTGAGGTGATCATGTTTGGTAAAAAAGAGGAAAGTCATAAAATCGCAGACTTTCTTGATCCAAAGGGTTCAAGGCAAAATAAGTTGTGAGAAATCTTGGTATCTTAATTTACAGTGATCTAAATTGTATTAGCCACATAAATACTATTACTAAATTAGCATTTTACCACCTAAAGTATATTGCTAAACTGAGGAACTTCATGTCAAAGATGATCTGGAGATACTCATTCATTCCTTTATCTGTTTGACTACTGCAATGGCCTTTTTACAGGCCTCCCTAAAAAATCCATAAGGAAATTTCAATTGATACAAAATGCAGCAGCTAGAATTCTCACAAAAACCATAAGAACCAACCATATTACCCCAGTACTAAATTCCTACACTGGCTCCCAGTTTATTACAGAATCATTTTCAAAGTGCTGCTGCATATTTACAAATCTTTAAATGGGATAATACCTGACTATATATCTGACTTGCTTCAGTGATACATACCATCAAGACCACTGTGATCACAGGAACAACATTTGGTCAGATCGAAAAAGGGGAACCGGCTTTTAGCTTTTATGCTATGTGTCTATGGAATTCATTTCCTGAACACATAAAAAGTGCCCAAACTTTTCCCAGTTTTTAATTGCCTTTTGCTATCTGCCGACTTACAGTCTGTTGTACCCTTTTAGCAGTTTTTTTTATAGGCAAGGCAAGGTAAGGCAAGGCAAGGCAACTTTATTTATATAGCACTTTTCATACACAAGGCAGACTCAAAGTGCTTCACATATAAACAGTGTCATACAATAAAATAAAATAATAGGTAAGTAAAAGAAAAACATATGAAAAAATAGAAAGTTAAAAAGGCATTTTAGTATTAAAATAGAAAATAAAGGCAAAGTTATTTAGCAGAAAGCTATAGCAAACATAAAAGTCTTCAGTCTTGTTTTAAAGGTGCTCAGAGTTGGGGCAAGTCTTAAATCCTCTGGGAGTTTATTCCAGCTATTGGTTGCGTAGTAACTAAATCCTGCTTATACTATGATTACACAATGCTTTTTTATGCTTAAACTTTAGAAATTGTTATCATCATATCTTTTGTTAAGCACATTCAGTTGCACTTGTGATAACCTCTTTTGAGATATTGAATACTCAAAAGATGTTTTGTTTAGTTTAGTTTAGTTTAGTTTATTAGGATCTCCATTAGCCATTGCACTTGGCAACAGCTACTCTTCCTGGGGTCCACATTTAAAGGTGCCATGGCATGAAAATCTCACTTTAAGAGGTTTTCTAACATAAATATGAGTTCCCATAGCCTGCCTATGGTCCCAAAGTGGCTAAAACCTGCGTTCGGTGTAAAACGAGATCTTGGCCCGCCAATGAGGCACGACCGTGTGAGCGCCACATGTGTGTGTGTGTGTGTGTGAATACACACTGTAACGCAAGTGTTTCTTGTCGGTTCTTTGACGTCTCTTGCATATCGACAACGAGACTGTAGTGGGGGTTATCTCAGCCATGGTTGAGAAGGAATTGGGGGAAAGGAACTTTGGCTTTGACTCCCTGAAGCACATGAACTGCGACATGCCGCCGGTTGCCGCGAGGCACCATCGCCCGGCAGTGGGCAGCCGGCAGCAGGCAGCGCCCGCTACAGATTGATGTGAAAGTGGAAGAACCAGAGACGTCGCAGAAACCGATGAAGTCGTTTGTGATTCATAATATCGTCTGGAGGTGCACACAGCTTTCGGCCGTGATAATATGTATTATATGATATCTATGTATTATCTGATATTATTTAGATATAGAGCTCCAGGACTGTATCGCAAGTGTTGTACACTTCCTTGTTACTTGGATAACCGTTCTGTTTTTGGTGTTATGGCGCATAACACGTCAGACTCTCCTCTCTGGTATACAACGAGACTCGTAGTGGGAGTTATCTCAGCCATGGTTGAGAATGAATTGGGGGAAAGGAACTTTGGCTTTGACTCCCTCAAGAACATGAACCACGACATGGAGGAGAAAGGGATTGTTGGCGGCCAATGTCTCCCGCTTGAGCCCCGCTTCCCGCTGCCGAGGGACCACCGCCTCGGCGCTGCAGGAGACGGTGGTGCCTAAGCGCTGCCCGGCAACAATCCCTTTCTCCTCCTTGTCGCGGTTCAGTCTACTTCACATTGATGTGGACGTGGAAGAACCAGGAACGTCGGAGAACCCAACGCAGTCGTTTGAGATTCATAATATCGGCTCACACAGCTTTTTGCCGTGATAATATATATTATATGATATAGATATCTATGTAGGCTATATGATCATATTTAGATACAGAGCTCCAGGACTCCCGTGTGTTCTAGAATATTTACAGAACACGGCTAAAGGCTGTGTGCGCCTCGCCATTGCGATGCATCCACTGTAAACAGAGCGCATGGTACCGTGGCTGCAAGCTGCTCAGGGCCACAATCCCCACCCTCCTCCTTGACCCGCCTTGCTCCTCCTCATTTGTAGCTTTTGCATAGCTACAGACACCAAATCAGCGCATTTGGGGGAAGCTCAATGTGCGACTGGCTCGGAGTGGCTGTAACTCTGCACCACGGCTGAATTTCGGGAACGTCTTTGAATACTGTGTTAGTGGCCCACTAATACATATATTAAAGCATCCATGAAATAGCATGTCATGGCACCTTTAACAAGACAAACATACAATAAATCAACAATACATGAAAACAGGATAAAGAATAAAAGAGAACAGAAAAAAACAAAACAAAAACATACACAATTATTACATCATAGAGAGGGAAAAGAAATACATACATAGGTAAAATTGTGAAGTAGCAAGTATGATGTTTCAAGTCTAAATAAACTGACAAGTCCAAATAAACGAATGTGAATTATTAACATGGATTTTGAGCTGTTTTTCAAAGTGTATTCTAACCTTAATATCTATGATTGTGTGAGGTAAAGCGTTCCATATTGACATCGCTCTGTACATAACTGTTTTTTGGATCGCATTAGATTTAGGCATGGGCACTGTAAAACGTTCCATTACCACCTGCCTGGTAGAGTAGTTATGTCTATTACTGGTGTAATTAATTAATTTGTACAAACAATTAGGTTTGTTGCTAACACAAATGCTCCTAAAAATTAATGTGAGACTAGCAAGCAATCTTTGTTCTAACTTGAGCCAAGATAGGCATTTATGCATGCGTAAAATATTGGTCCAAGAAGTGAAGTGCAAGTCGATGTAGACTTCCTTATTGTTGCAATATGATTGCCTAGGTCGCCACTTCCCTGTCTGTGTCTCAATCGGACCCAGTCGGTTACTTGATGCACTTGACTCTGTGTGTAGGGTAAGTCATTTCAATGAGATATGATGTTATTGATGCTATTACTTAATTGTCGATTGATTTAGTTGAATATAAATCATATTGAAAATAATATTGTAGCTTTTGCCCTTCTTTGAGTATCACTTTATGGAAACAGCAAATTCGTTAGACTTCGTTAGACTGTTAAATATAGGCGGACAGTTATTGCCGAAAGGTTTATATCTTTGAATTGTCCTAAATATGCTCTTTTCATAAAAATAAGAACATAGATAATGCAGACTTCATTGTAGTATATCTTGTAATGGGAAACTCAAACTACCTTTTGTTGGGTGTTCCCTTTTTGATAAGGAACTATATGTCCCCCCTTCATGACGTCCTCACTAGTGCTGTCAAACTATTAAAATATTTAATTGCATTAATGTCATAGTTAACTCACGATTAATCGCAAGTAATCGCGATTAATCTCAAATCTTTTTTCTATGCTAAATATTCCTTGATTTCTTCGTCCCATTAATTGTTCTCATTTTAATGCTCTTATCAACATGGAAAAGTGCATCGGCTTGCCTTGTGCAAATGTTTTTTTCTTGATAACAACATTGGCATATGCTGCTCAAAACAGGACGATACAAAAAAAAAAGCCTATAGTGCAATTAAACGATGAATATACAAACATACTGCCTTGAACATAGCAGTCAGGCTACTGCTTCTTTGTTTTGAGCCAAAAAAAATAAATAAAAAAAATGAAGAATATTTTCAAAATAATAAATTGCGTTAATCGCGCGATGAAAAAATTAACACCGTTAAAATTGGTTTGCGTTAACGTTGTTAATGACGCGTTTAACTGAAAGCACTAGTCCTCACGAGTTCCATCAATGATCGACAATGACTACCTTATGGCTAACCTATTAGCCTTCTATAGTTTTATTGGGGAGCAGAGCAGCTGTTCTCAACATTCCTGAGACCTGTCCGCCACTGTATGAGTCCTTGCTTTACCCAATGCATTGGACTTCTTTATTTGATCACGCTTCTAGCTTAATTAATGTCATGATGGGAATTTGAAACTTTAATCTTCGTCAAATAACTAAGTTAAAAAGGATTAGTTTAGGACGAGATAAGTTCCAAGAAACAAACTTGTGTTTTCTTGTTTGTGTTTTTTCGCATTTTTTGGCAAGATAATCTGTATAACATTTATATGGACCCCTCTATCGATTGATTGTATGGTTCAGTGTTGGATCCAGTTTTTAGCTCAGAGCGTGCTCATCCTCCAGTCGGTGCGCATACAAGCAGAACGGATGGTGAACTGTCGGTAGAGAAAAAGTGCAGACAATTATTCACCCAGTTTATCAAGAGAAATGTTAAAGGTTGTATAGGTGATTTGCTTTTTTGGCCATTTTTGCAAAATTACTTGAAATCCTTATCATAACCCGCTTACAGCCACTGAGTTAGAAGTACTGACATGAAAATTAAACAAGTCAATCATCTGTGGAACGGGCAGGGCTCGAAAAACTCCAGCCAATCATTTCCATTGCCACCGAGTTGCATTGGACAGTAAGTACGTCAATCAAACGGTCGTACTGCACTCCCCCTCCCCCGCGCCCCGCGCGCGACCCCTTCGTGCAGTACTCGTGACCCAGAGCTCGTGACCCAGAGCAAGCTCCTGTTTGTTGTTATCCTGCGGTAGCTACTGGAACTAGTTAATCCCCATTTGGACCTAGCAGTAGAAGACAATTTCCATGGCAGACAAGACGCCACCATCCCCACCACCACCACCACCACCAGCAAAGAGAAGGAAAACTCTTTTTTCAGAGAGAAATTGATAATAAAAACGCTGAAAGAGAAAAACTGAAATCAAGAATAATCCTAGGCGCTGCTTTCGAACGTTGGCGGCAACTGAAGGACGAGAAGGGTCTAAAAACCGATGCTTGTGTGGCGGTTGACCTAGTTTCAAAGTTTATACCGTTTATACTCGGTAATACCGGTGTGGAGACGAGTGTATTACTCGGTGTGAAAATGTCCACACCGCGGCAACCCTAGTGAAAACCAGGACTTCCAATACAATTATATGAAACAAACATACATTTTCTAAAAATAGTAATGATTTATGTGACCGTTTAATGTTTATAACATCTGGTACAACCATTGCAGCGAGAACGTATTCTCAGCAGGGGGTGCTGGGAAAAAAAAAAACTCAGCCTGCACTAGACTCGCAACTCGTTACATTGATAAAAAAAGATGTATAGCAGCGCAGCTCAATTACACCAGTGCATGCGCGGACAGTTGAAAATCGATCGTTCACATCCAGCTGCTCACAGAACAAGTTTAGCGCACCACCGCTACCCTCACACTTTTTCATATAACCTTTTTTCAGCACTAGGTCATATGAGCATTAAATAAATGCTGCGTCTCAAAATGCCTTGGACAGCAGCGAGGATGACTCGCTTTGCCACGGGCCGAAACAGTTCGGAGCGACCACAGCCAGAGCGAACACAGCGGGGCAGAGGAGTGTCAGGAATAGTCTTTGGTGTACACATCAGTACGGCCTATTTGCACTACTGTTTAGTGGCAATGCAGTGTTTTATTCGATGCCTTTTTATTTTCGTATATTATTTCAATGAATACAATTTATTTATTCATAAAAAACGGATCTGGTCTTCAAATCTTTTTTCCAAATATAGGTCGTCTTACAATGGGGTTTGTGTTTATATTCGGACCAATACGGTACAGCGGGCGCTCACATGACGTTAAGCATTTCCTGGTGCATAATGTGACGCTTCAGAACCTAAAATCCCGTTTCTCCCCGTTGACACGACAACACATAACCGGCGTTTTCAGAAATCTCCACTTTGGCCGGAGTTTTTAGAAATGATCGTTTTCTGTGATAAGACAGGGCCTCGGACAGGGGGTGTTGCAGCACCCCCAGCACTCCTACTTCCCGCGGTACTGGGTGCAACTTACAGCTGAATGTAGTGCCATGTTGTTAAACGAAAACCTACGCCAGCCTGGCTCGCTCTCGCGCATCTCTGTTCGCGCTCGTGCATGATTGCGCGTCCAGGTACTTGGAATGGGTGGAGTCAGAGTCAGCGTTGAAGGAGAGGGGGTAGGACCATTTGAGTTGTGTATTTTCAAAATCTGCTGGCGTTTCGCAAATCACCTACCCAACCTTTAACATTTATTCACAGATCTTCTTTTGGTGCCCAGACTTTAAAGTTCGATGCCTCTTTTATTTAAAACATGTCTTTCATTAACATATGGTGTATTTTAAGATCAAATCAATAAGATTTCCATCTCACTCGCTTGAACGCCTTGCCGAGGGTGGCTTGACGAGGCTGGCTGCTAGCGCCAGCTTCAGGGGCTGTGGCAGCTCGTACCTGCGGGCTTGCTACCAAATATTTTGCATTGAGATGCTATTTAAGGGTTGATGAACGGTGATAGGAAAATTCCTTACCACAGAGATTGCAGATATCGGTGTTTGTTTAAATTTGAATTTACCAAAGGGCACTATAGAAGTCCCATGGCATGAAAAAAAGGCACCACCGCCGCGTAGCCCCACCGCCCGGCTGCGGGCAGCCGGCAGCAGGCAGCGCGCGGTTCAGTCTACTTCAGATTGATGTGGAAGTGGAAGAACCAGAGACGTCTCCGACAAAGTCGTTTGTGATTCATAATATCGTCTGGAGGCGCACACAGCTTGTTCGTGATAATATTATTATATGATGTAGATATCTATGTATTATGTGATATTATTTAGATATAGAGCTCCAGGACTGTAACGCAAGTGTTGTACACGCTGTTGGTGTTATGGCGCATAACACGTCGGACTCTAGTCTCTGGTAGGCTATTTCTACAACGAGACTCGTAGTGGGGTTATCTCAGCCATGGTTGAGAATGAATTGGGGGAAAGGAACTTTGGCTTTGACTCCCTGAAGTACATGAACCACGACATGGAGGAGAAAGGGATTGTTGGCCTCGAATGTCTCACGCTTGAGCCCTGCTTCCCGCTGCCCGCTGCCGAGGGACCACCGCCTCGGCGCTGCAGGAGTCGCCTAGTGCTGACCACTGCCAAGGTGGTGATCCCTCGGCAGCGAGGCTCCGGCCGGAGACAGACGCAGTCAACAATCCCTTTCTCCTCCATGTCGTGGTTCAGTCTTCTTCAGATTGATGTGGACGTGTCAGAACCAGAGACGTCGGAGAACCCAACGCGGTTTGAGATTCATAATATTGTCTGGAGGCTCGCACAGCTTTTGGCCGTGATAATATATATTATATATAAGGCTGGGGGTAAACGATTATTTATTAAACGATTAATCGGGCGATTATTTTATCGATTAGTCGACTAATCGAATGACTAATTGGACGATTATCTATTTTTCTGTTGCTCGATTAATAAAAACTAGAGCTTTCTATGCTAAATATCCCTTGATTTTTCTGTCCCATAATTCTTCTCATTTTAATTCTCTTATCAACATGGTGAAGTGCATCGGCTTGCCTTGTGCAAATGATTTTTTATTGATAACAACATTGGCATATACTGATCAAAACAGGACGATACAAAAAAAGAGCCTATAGTGCAATTAAACGACTGCTTTGAACAAATGTCATTTGAACATAGCAGTCAGGCTACTGCTTCTTTGTTTTGAGCCAAAGAAAAAAAAAAAAAATCTATGTATATATATATTTTTTAATATAATAATTGCGTTAATCGCGCGATAAAAAAATTAACGCCGTTAAAATTGGCTTGCGTTAACGCCGTTAATAATGCGTTTAACTGACAGCTCTAATAAAAACCATAATGTATCTCAAATAAATACCAAAAAATTCTTAATAATCTACTTTATTTAATACGGAAACCGTAAAGGGACATGAAAAAAAAAAATTAAACGTTTCTCGTGATCACGAGAAAGTATCGTACGCATATCACTGGCAGTGTGCGTGTGCGTGTGTGTGTGTGTGTTCTTTAAATGTGAATAAGTGCACATGTATATCTCGATTTTATTTTAAAAAGTATTGATTGTTCAGCATGATGCAGTCTAGTGATTTGGGGTAACGTCTGTGAAGTGTCCCCGCCAAAGCTGAGACCAAACTTACGCCCATGGAATAAAGTACCCATCCTGTCAAGAATCGGTGGCCGCTTCATTCCGACCATATTCCGACCTATAAGGCAAACTAACCATCTCGTAGTTGGAGGCAAAAGAGTATACGCGCTCCAATAGTGCGAGATAAAAAATATAGCACATTCATTTTAATGATTTTAGCTTGTGTGTGCCCGTGCCCGCGATAAATCACACACAAGCTAAAATCAGAGACTAGACTGACACGCACGCTATCGCTCGCTCTCCTCGCTCGTCCACCTACTCGCTGACGACACACACACACATAAAACACACACACACACACACACACACACACACACACACACACACACACACACACACACACACACACTGCCAGTGATATGCGCACGATATTTCCCCGTGCTCATGAGATTCTTTCTCGTGCGCACAAGATACTTTCTCATTTGAGATGCTCCAACATTGCTGTCGTGCTCTTGTGATATGCCAACTCCGTTTGGCAAAGAGTACAAATCACAACACCTTTCCGTTTAGGACTTAACTTGAAGTATTTCCATACCTTTGATGATTTTGTGCGAGGACATTTTCCTTTATTATGACCTTCGTCCATTTTGCAATTTTTTTTTCTCGTGTGGCGAAAATCGTCGACGGAGAAATTTTACGTCGACGAATTTTTGACGTCAACGCGTTGACGTCATCGACGCGTCGCTACAGCTCTAATTATATGATATAGATATCCATGTATAACATGATATTATTTAGATATAGAGCTCCAGGACTCCCGTGTGTTCTAGAATATTTACAGAACACGGCTAAAGGCTGTGTGCGCCTCGCCATACACCACCATAAACAGAGCGCTTGGTACCGTGGCTGCAAGCTGCTCAGGGCCACACCCCCACCCTCCTCCTTGACCCGCCTCTCTCCTCCTCATTTGCATCAAAGCTACAGACACCGAAACGGCGCATTTGGGGAAAGCTCAATGTGCGACTGGCTCGGAGTGACTGTAAATCTGCACCACGGCTGTATTTCGGGAACGTCTTCAAAAACTGTGTTTGAGGCCTACAAATCTATATTAAAGCATCCATAAAGTAGCATGCCATGGGACCTTTAAATCGCCTACATTTTTTTAAGCATTATTTTTTCTGTGATTAATTAATCGAAATTAACACGTTAATTTGACAGCCCTAATATATGTATATATATATATATATATATATATATATATATATATATGTAATTATATTTATATATATATATATATCTATATATATTAGAGCTGTCAAGCGATTAAAATATTTAATCGTGATTAATCGCATTAATGTCATAGTTAACTCACGATTAATCGCGATTAATCGCAAATTATTTTTCTATGCTAAATATCTCTTGATTTTTTTGTCCCATAATTCTTCTCATTTTAATTATCTTATCAACATGGTGAAGTGCATCGGCTTGCCTTGTGCAAATGATTTTTTATTGATAACAACGTTGGCATATACTGATCAAAACAGGACGATACAAAAAAAGAGCCTGTAGTGCAATTAAACGACTGCTTTGAACAAATGTCATTTGAACATAGCAGTCAGGCTACTGCTTCTATGTTTTGAGCCAAAGAAAAAAAAAAAAAAAAAAAAAGTTTTTATTTTTTTTAAATAAAACAATTTTTTAACGCCGTTAAAATTGGTTTGCGTTAACGCCGTTAATAACGCGTTTAACTGACAGCTCTAATATATATATATATTAGAGCTGTCAAGCGATTAAAATATTTAATCGTGATTAATCGCATTAATGTCATAGTTAACTCACGATTAATCGCGATTAATCGTGCGTTAATCGCGCGATAATTTTTTTAACGCCGTTAAAATTGGTTTGCGTTAACGCCGTTAATAACGCATTTAACTGACAGCTCTAATATATATATATATATATATATATATACAGATGTATATATATATATATATATATACAGATGTATATATATATATATATAGATTTATATATATATATATATATATATATCAATAAATGAAGTGGATGTACTGGGAAGTCTTGTTTACTGAGGTTTGCAGCAGCAAAGGCCAACTCTCTTTCTCATACTTATCCAATAGCTACAGGTCTCTAAATACTGACACCTAGTGGTGAAAATAATAACAGGGTAGGCATTAATGTACCTGTGTGAAGTTGGCCCCCCGTCTCATTCAAAATATTAAAATAACACTGCTGTTTGTTTGTGCTAGGTTTGTGGTGGTTTGTGCCGTAAAAATTATCGTTTGTGCTGGTAAGGATTTTGAGTCATTCAAAATTGCATTTTCTGGCGTGTGACGTCACCCAGCCCCCCGTTCACGGCCAAATCTCATCAAAATAGTCCCAATCGTTAGTGCTACGTTTGTGCTGGTTTGTGCCGTCAAAAGAAATTGCTTTGCTATTATGGTTTCTTAGTTTTTCCCGTTTGATTTTTCACACATGACGTCACTCAGCCCCCCGTCCTCCTTCAAATCGCGTCAAAATGGTCTCTATCGTTAGTGCTACGTTTGTGCTGGTTTGTGCAGTCAAAATAAATATTTGTGCAACTATAGTTTAAAAGGTATTCCAGTTTGATTTTTCTCACGTGACGTCACTCAGCCCCCCCTCCATCTTCAAATCGCGTCAAAATTGTCTCTATGTTTAGTGCTACGTTAGTGCTGGTTTGTGCTGTTAAAAGAAATGTTTTTGATACTTTACTTTTTAAGTAATTAATACAACTTTATTTTCCCTTCTTGTTATGTAAACAGTCCACTTGTTATGCAACCATCACCCCTAGAACGCTCGAACGCTCAAAAAAGGTTACAAAAAATAAAGAAAATGGCGGCATTGTTGTTGTTATCGATTTTCTATCAGTTCTCACCACACAACGACGTCTCATCTTTGCTGCTTGAATGTCGGTATGTAATGGTATGGAGTTATTGAAATTTACTACGTGTAAAAAAGACTAGAAATTGAATGTTTATTTTTAAGCCTCTAAAGTTGCACTGGGTGCCTTTAAGGACGCTGGACTACTTCTTCCCGGAACCAATCTTTGGCGCCACCTGGTGCCGCGAACGTGTATAGACATTTAAAGGGAGAGGCGAAGAAGAGAAGCTGCGCTCTGAATGCTAGATCCCGAATATAAGACGACCCGACTTTTTCGGACCTATTTCGAGGGGAAAAAAGGCCGTCCTATATTCGGACCAATACGGTATCAAGGCAACAGATGGATGGCTTTAGTTGTGTCACAGTTTCCACAAGAGTTTGTGAGTCAATAACATTAAAGTTAAGCATGCCATCCTTGCCACGTCACTTTTGCCTGAACAAGGTGGTAGTCCAACATTTTTGTTTGAAGTGGAGATATTGATGCTGCGTCTGATGCCTTCAATTTTATCAGTATGAAAAGCTGCAAACTCAATGCATTTCTGTGTGGAATGGAGATCAGGTGGAATTTGTGTTGGGGGGTTGGTCAGTCTGTCAACAGTTGCAAATAGGGTTTTCGCATTATTAGTATTGGTTTTAATGATATTGGAGAAAAATGTTTCTCTAGCACTTTTTAAGTCTAAACTGTAGGCACGGAGGATCTCTCTATAGATATCATGGTGAATATGAAGTTTTGTTTTACGCCAGATGCGTTCAACCTTCCTGCATTCTTTTTCTGTGCTGTTACAGAAGCAGCTTTTCTCCAGGGTACCTTTTGCTTTCCAGAAATCGTTTTAACCTTATAAGTTGCAATGACATCTATGACTTTCAAAATATTCAAATTAAAGTTTTCTACAAGATCATCAGCAGAACATGGGTTGAGAGGTGGTAGCAAGGAGATGGCCTTTTTAAAAAAGTACATTTGAATCTTCACGGTTGCACTGTTATTCTGTCCCAGCCATGTTTCAGTTAAATACAAAAAATGCAGTTTAGAAGTGGTAATAAAATCATTAACTAAAAATGATTTGTTATTAAGAGATCTAACATTAAGTAGAGCCATCCTGATGGTGTTGTTGATAGGCTTTACGGTTGTTTTTTGGTTTGGAGGCAATAGATATGAGATTTGTGAGGTTAGCAGTGTGTCTAAGTTTCCCTTTGTTTACTCTCTTAGTGGTTACAGCATGAATGCAAAAGTTGCCCTGCTTTGACGTAGGCAACCTTGGGTTCAGCAGATTATGCGAAACCTCCTTTATACTGTGTCTACAGCTGAACCCTTTTTTGTCTCAGTAATACTCAGGACTACTATCAGTACGGGGGGGGGGGCTGGGGCGCCCTCCTCTTGGGTGTTATCAGCCTGTGGCCATGACGTGGCGATGCTATCATTGACACAGATGCAAGTTTGATGCCAACATATTCCAGTTTATTAAATTCAGCTGGAAAATCGCAGAGGGAGGAGACAGTGGAGCTGGAGTTGTTGTTGTGGCTATGGGAGAGATGAGGCTGGAGGTCATCGTCGATAGGGGAGTGCAGAGGAGGGGGGTGGCCCTTCCTCGCCAAGCCAGCATCAGCATTGTCAATAAAGCCCCTTCCTCTTGCATTGCAGACTCTGGAAAGCCATGTATTCAGCACTGTAAAAACTAAAACTTAAAATTGTTGTTCTCATTATGATTTCTGAGTAAAATGAATATAAAACATTAAGTATTCATGTCAACTGTGCAATGCAATTTAGTCCCACCAACAATGTTGAGTTTTGGGTCAAGAGTTGGGCTCACTGTAGTCTCTTTGTTAGCAAGACACACAGGTTTAAGTCAGACTCTGTCTGAGGCTGGGCCAACTACGGTGCACATGCGCATTTCGACACTACCCCCCGGGGAGTCTGGGTATTCGTGATGCCGGTTGGGAAAAAGGGGTTTATTGCCTTTTGTCCATTTGTTTCTGTTAGGTTAAGTTGGGTTAACGGGTTTGGGGTCTTTATTGTTTGTGTGTTGTTTATTGTGCGTAGTGTTGCCGCCACCGTTACCGAGACTTGCATGTCCGTTGGTTGGTTGTGCCAGAGCCCGTCTACGAAGAGCCTGGGCACTCCCTATACGCCCCATTGTACCGATCTTCGCTTTAATTCCATTAGACATCTACTGGGTGTGATCGCGGGCGAGTCCAGAATGAATGGGAGTCTCTGGGGCTAGACGGCTAAATATGTCTCTTTCACCTGCTTGTCGTTGAAATATCGCAAATTTTATTGTAGATTCCGCAAGTTCAATATAGATTATAGTTCAAAAGTCGAATGAATGAGTACTTATGTCCTTTCGATTTCTTACAGTTTGGGCCGTTGTTGGCCGTACACGCTAGCATTATGCTAATGAATGCTGATTGGTCAGGGACGGACTTGCGACTGATTACGACCAGAGACCCCTCTTGACGGCATCTGAAGCTGAAGCACGATCAGAAACATTCCGTCTAAGTTAATTTTTTGCGTACTGTATTTATATTTTCCTGCAGGCCCTTTTATTTTTTATATGGTTATGTATGGTGAAAGTACATGGGCATAATGGAATTTCTTCAGTTTCTTGTGTTCAATGTGTTATATACATGGTAGGTACGGTATGACCACCTTGAATAATACAGTCAATGTCCCGCTCAATATCATTTCATCTGTCATTGTCTATTTTTAGAAAATAAAGATAGTTTAAAAAAGAAATGCCTCGTAAATGTGCAATGATAAACTGCTCTAACATTGGAAACGGATTGTCCGTCTTTTCGTTTCCCAAGGACAGAAAAGGGTAACGTTCTTGCTTGCTCCTGTATGAATGGTCATAGGCTACCTGAGGCTGCACCTGGTAGGGAAAGTTGCGCTGGAGCCCGGGTAAAAGACTCGAGTGTCGAGACTCAAGCACTTAACTTACCTTAACCGATTGTTCCATACAAATTGTTTGTTAACGATTTAACAACTTCAACATCTGCTAGTACTGTAGGCCTAGTTCTTTTTTTATAGGACTTACTTGGGCTAATGACCTTGCACAGAGCGAAAACCATCTACACCACTGGTCATTGATTGCTATGCATTCACTGATCTTTACAGATGGGTTTGTTTTAAGCCATTGAATATAATTGCTCTGCCCTGGAACACATTATAAGCTACGCATGTTTGTTAAATGAGAAATATGGTCTGGGTCACATTGAAACAGTAACAGTTGTATAACAGTAATATTAGACCAACATTGCAACAGGCAAGTTTATTCAAACATCACAATAACAAGAACACAATAAGAACAGTAACTAATAGTAAATAATAATAAAAAAGATAAATGATTTAACAACACTGAACATACAGAACAGAGGCAGGGGAAAAGGACAGAGGAAGAAGACTTGTCTGTTGTCACAGCATCAATGTCCAACTGTAGAGATCAAGAAAGGAAGAGGCATGAGGAGGAGTAGGAACACTGCTCTCTAGGACTTGTTTACTGATGTCAACTTAGTTGATGCAGTCTTAAAATTATGATTCTAATCCAGGTTTCCATTTCAGGAGAAAGAAATGGCTCATAATCGTTACCAAAGAAAAAGCTTTATCATCGGCACTAGTGAGGATTAAAAGAAAACACTCTGTAAATTACATACATATGTAAAACATTTGCGCATTTCTTTTTTTTGCATTAGCTCACTAAAACTAACTAGTAAGCAAGAAAAAGCCTTACCTCCAACAGCTGGTATTATCGTTGCGGGAAGTGCTTCAGAAACTGCCGTAAAGCAGTACCTCTGACAGTATGACAATGTGTGACGTCATCGTATTTTTTTAATACCTTTTTAGAACAGATACGTGACCTTAAAAATGCAATATTCAGCTGAGTTCATTATTTTAGCCCCACCTTTTGAACGCAACTTTCAAATTACTTGACAAAAAATTACATCGTGAGAAAAGTGGATTCTGAGGATAAAACCCCATAGGCTCCCATTCATTCTGGACTCGCCTACGAGCGCCCCGCGTGGACAGAGATTACTGCAACCATTCCAGAAAACCGGAACTAACCAGCGAGTGCTCATTCTCCTCATATTAGACATTCTCTGGTTGTGCGGTGCGCTGTGTGTTGCGGGTGTGTGTTAAATAAAGGCAGCTCTCGGGATCGTGCGGTGTATGAGGCACGAGAGTTGGGTCACCGTTTAAAATTGTTCTGCACTTTGGTTTGCTGCATTTAGACAGCGATTCTCTGCTGCTGAACTAGCTACATGTTGCTTGTTCTATTGCTGTCTGGCATTCAGAAATGTACAATGGAAGTTTCAAATTGTTAATTTTAATAAAGTGAACTTAAAACTCGTTTTGCATTCTTTGAAATGTTTTTTTTTTTAAATAACCTTAATTTGAAATATTAAGTTAACACCCCTGACTTATTTTTTTGAGATGTAAAATATAAAAATCTTAGTTGGTAGGCCTATAACTAACTTTCAAGTTTGTCTAAAGCAGAAAATGACCTTTTTGATGGGCTCCAAACTCAAAAATTGATTGCAGTAAATTGCCTTGCAATTTTGAGTTTGCTCAACTTTTTATTTTTTACAGTGTGCAAGTAGACAACGGAATCTGTTTATTCCCCTTGTGGCAACCCCGATCGTCGGCGGCTGAGGTTTCCGAAGGAGACGGACCAAATAGGGTGTGGGTCAACGGTTTTTATTGCGTATAACCACTTAAAAAAAGTAAAACAAAAGACAACGAAAGTTCTTCCACTTATGGGGTAAAAAGGGTGAGGGATCTCCGGGTCCGGTCCGTCGGTGAGGTCGGTGAGGTCAGCATGGCTCCCGCTCCCGGCTTCTCCCGCTCCCGGCTTCTCCCGCTCCCGGCTTCTCCCGCTCCCGGCTTCTCCCGCTCCCGGCTTCTCCCGCTCCCGGCTTCTCCCGCTCCCGGCTTCTCCCGCTCCCGGCTTCTCCCGCTCCCGGCTTCTCCCGCTCCCGGCTTCTCCCTCTCAGCACGAGCCATATGGCTGAGAGAGCCCCGAATGAGTGGAGAAGCAGGCTATTTAAGCTGCTTCTCCCCCGGTTCCTCAGGTGCTCCTCATCTTCTTAATTGGCAACGGCCGGGTTGCCACGCCCTTATTCAAAATAAGCTCACAAAATGATGAGGCTTACATAGCCTACCGTTGGACTCCTTTGCGTCTTGGCTTTCATATGGCAAATAGTTTGTTTTAGGTGGTATGTGTAGCCAGATCGGAATGGCAATTATCAGCCAAATATAGACCAAAAACGTTTATTTACCGCCTAACGTGATTAAAAGTAGCCCAAAAGCCGTTCAATCTGCCATCACTGCTAGAACGTCTTCAAGCCCGCCTCAACATCAGTCAGGAGATCAACAGAAAATATACGGCCAGTATGAAATTGAACGGTGATTCTGAAAAAAGTATTTCGATTTGGTAAGGTTTTTTTTAGGTTAAAGGTAAAAAATAGACCAAGTTACAAAGTGTCAGAGAACGGGTGGATTCGCCGTCCTCCCATTGACTTCCATTGTAAAAAGTACTATTTTAAAAGGTAAAATATCTTAAAAAGTTTAAAATATTAAACAGATCTGAAAGGAGGTGCGTGATTCACTAGGTGAATAGCCTACTTTTTGGAAAGAGGGTCGCAAAGTTTGCAGAGAATAATAAAGAAAGAAAGAAAGAATAAAAACTAAGAGGCGCACTAGTTAATAAGGATTCTACGATTTTTTTTTTTTAAAGATTGGGAACTCATTTCATTAACAGTGATATAATTGAATAGATTACTTTGCTAGTAATATATGTTGAACCATTTAGGAGATCTATTTGATTGTGTGTGGTGATGGCTGGTCTAACCTGTTCACACATCAACCTAATTTCTTCATTTATTTGGAGGGGGTAATCAGTCAGTATTTTTACATCCACAGTTTATTCAGAATAAATCCGTTGTTCGAAGTTCCACTGTTCGTGCAGCTTCTGACATCACAGGTGGGCATGTCCACCTGTGATGTATGACGGATAGATGAGCAACGTTGGTTGCTGGTAGACTGATCTATCCAGCAAACATCTAGGTGGACACGCCCACCTGTGATGTCAGAAGCTGCACATTTTCAAAACGGTTTGCAATGGCTAATCACACTCACAACTGGTGGCATAATATGTCCCCTTTAATAATCCAATCATAGGCGGACTAACCCAATAATTTGATTTTCTTGAGTGTCATGTAAACACACTGATTGTCTTTCTCTGTCTCCAGATGCCCTCATTTGGAAGAACAGGTTTGCTACTGCTGCTGTCTCTTGTTATCTTCAGTGGAATAGGCTTCCTCTGGCTCCCCTCATATGATATGGTAGAGGACAAGATTGAAGCCGCGATGAAAAAGTGGTAAGGCTCAAAGTTGATTTGAAAGTGCACGCTTGTGAATGTTCGGTCACTCTCCGTGCAATATTCATGTATTTACAAAGCCGACCTTGGACACCTCAAACCTTAAGCTAATGGATTGATGTGTAGATATAGCATTGCTTCTCAACAGTTTTGGAGCAAAGAAATAGGCACAATCCCAAGGAGAAATTCAAGGCACACAAACTTAAAGTCTTGGGGAAGGAATGATATTAATGATGATATTCTTTTTTATTAAATGTTATGCTTATGTTTTAACTGTGATGTTTATTCATTCTTGAAGGCATTTGCATTCATGAAAAGCATTCTATAAATTAAGTGTATTTTTATTAATATTACCTGTAGGTCCCCGCCCACTGGTCAAGTGAAGCCCCCAGCTTCCTGCACTTGCCCAGCGAAGTCATATGATCTGGCAGGGAGCATTCCCACTGCAAACCGAGAAGACATTCAGAAACGACGGGCAGAGGAGTACAAGAAGCACCAGGCTAGGTATGCATGGCCACCAGTACCAGGAACAAAAGATGGAATAAAGGGATAGCGGGGAGGAGAGACAGTGATGTATCATTTGATCGATTTAATCAAAAAATCAATTTCTTATAGAAAAATATCTTAAATATTCAAATCAAGTTGTAAAATGAGTATTTGGCCTGTTTGCTAAGACCCCAGGTTAATTGTTGACATTATCTATGTATAGATTTTGATCAGCCAGGGTTTTTGCTGAACACTGTCCTCATCTGGGACCTCATCTTCTGAAATTGGGTAGTGGTCCATTATATAAAAAAACAGTGTTCAGCAGCTGCCCTAGCGCGTACACACTGCCCTGGATAGGTAATAGCAGGCTAACAGTGCCCACAAAATGTTAGGAATTTGTTTTTGTTTGTGACTGCGCATGCCTACCACAAATTGAAAAGGGAGAATATTTTGGTGTCATCCAAATAGACGGAGAAGCCCGTATTTTGACTCGGCATGTTTCCTTATTGTTTGATGTCATATCATGGTCATTTTATGACTTGGTGTTTCTAAATGTTACATAGTGTACATTCATTATTCAGTTAGAATAATGGTCAATTTACATTATTGGTTAAGTGGCATATGTTTCGTATTGATCCATTTATTTGTGGATTTTAACATTTTTTCTGTCTCCTGTGTCCAGAACAAGCTCCATTTTGAACACACTCCTCTTTGCTCCATCCAACTCTCCACTGCAGTATCCCATTCAGGGTTTCACAGTACGGCCCTTGGTTCCCACTCTTATTCCAGGTACAGTACGCTGCACTTCAGTCGTTGAATAAAATTGCCCCTATACTGCTCTCATGTTCAGTTGCTGTGTAAGTGCACTGCACACTAAACAGATATACGTATTTAGTGCAATGTTCTTTTTCCTTAGCATCCTTTTGGTCTTCATTTCATGTTCAATGTATTCCTCAGGAAATAGTTTCACCCCGAACGATATTTTGTTTCAGGTTTAGCGTTGCACGGGGTTCAAAGAAGCAGTTACAAGGTTGGTACTAATACTCTGGGTGTCAAGTCAAAATCGGGATACAAGAGACATTTCTGGATGTCTTGGAGCTACACATTAAATTTCCCTGGTTCCCTGTTACGGCCCATGTCTAACCAGCATCAACACAGGTCCCTGTACTAACATAATGATTTGTTTCTCATTAAGCAAGAGTTGAAATGTATTTTTTATCCCTTTAATGACATGGCTATGGGTGTCTCTTTGTCAGGGTTTTCCAAGCGGAGCTTGTCGGGACTTGGAAGCACTGGTGCACCTCCAATAGGTGTTTGCAGATTATGTAATTCACAGGGTTAAACAAAATCTACACAAACAAAAAATGAATACACAATAACTAAAGCATAATTTTTATTTGATATTATATTCCATTTCTGCCAAGAAATGGAGGCGACGCAGCTGCAAGTGCTGTGATTTTTCCGATCCCAAAAACCCGACGCAGAACCATAAAGGCTCAAGACTGCGTCGATGCATCTACGTGGTCCTTGCATTGCGTGACGTGGGACCACAATCAGCCCTTAAATCTAAACCGCGCAACAGAGCAATTTCTAGTCACGTTGTCAACTCTTTGTCGTTGCCAAATTTGAGCTCAAGCCTTCATTGAGATTGTGGGATTTTCTAAATTGAATTATCGCCACATATACCAGAAACACGTTGCTAGCTCATTCTTTTTTTGTTCTACCAACATATTTGGCATATTTAGGCTATGGGTGGTGTTATGGTTTGAATCAATGAGCGAGTAATAATAATATTTTGGCAGTCTGATTGAACCAAGGCATGCTAGGAAAACGGACAACAACAGACAGGTTGTGAGCTAAAAAGTATAAATATTCAGTCAACGGTCCTTTTTCATTTTAGCACGGCAAAGTACTCGCTCCCTCACTCAATCACTCTCAACACACTTCTCCTTGTGTTTAACAGGTTTCACTACAGGTCACCAAAGGTGTCCTCAGTCTAGGGAACCAGAGTGAAGCACAGAGTGTCGAAGGTGATTCATGAACTCCATCACTTCAATGTGTAACTAATCCACTTGTCACTGGGATTGACTTGTATGTAATAAGATTTGTGAATAACCAATAGGTGGCGGAAAGAAATTGCTGATCTTGGAGAAGCTCAGCTTAGAGGAACTCAACAAACTTCTGGCGAAGGTCACCTACACCATTCCTGTGTACCACATACACACCGGAGACCTGGGTACTCCAAGACCTTTTTAATGGATGTATGGGTTAAATGATAACATTGAAAGATACGTACTGAACAGAGGCTCAGGTTTAAAAAATATATTGTTAATGTGATGTTTTCATTTTGCACTCAAAGCATTCCAATATTACAGTGGATTGTGTAAAGTGTGTCAAATCTTATTTAGGCTGGATGTTTTAAATTAGTTTTCACTTATTTTTCATTCAGTTCACTTCTCGTTTGAGCTTCATGAAGCTGTGTTCCCCATCGCCATTCGGCAACCAACCGTACCTGTTCTTTTCGACATGGGAACAAGTATAACAACAAAAGTTTTTCCTTTTAAATCTTCAATTTTTACAGTTGAGTAGAATCATGAACCCTTACCTTCTTCCTCTCTCTATCCCCCCCCTTCCACTCTTTCAAAGACATTAGCGACCAAGTGACAGTCACCACCAAAACCTTTATGCGCTACAAAGAGTTGAAGGTCCTCATAAGAAGCCTCAGGCAATTCTACAAAGACGTGGTGCTCATCGTAGCCGATGACAGCTTTATTTTAGAAAAGATCACAGAAGAAAATGTTCTGCAATACATCATGCCTGGGGGACAGGTAGGCATATATTGGAACCATGTACACACACACACACACACACACACACACACACACACACACACACACACACACACACACACACACACACACACACACACACACACACACACACACACACACACACACACACACAATGTCAGTCTTGTGCTTGGACATCACATAAGAGTAGTCAAGTATTGAAGTTGATTTCAAATCTTTCCCTTGCACAGGGATGGTTTGCCGGCAGAACCCTGGCTGTCTCTCAAGTCACCACCAAGTACTTTCTATGGGTGGATGACGACTTTCTATTCACTGAGAAAACAAAGATAGAGGATCTGGTGAAGGTGATGGAGGCAACACCAGAGTTGGATGTGGTGAGAATCATATTACTCAATACAACTCAAGACTATTTTCACATTATGAATAAAGCATGAGATTGAAGATGTAATTTCTCGTTATCCTTCTTAGGTTGGGGGTTCGGTTTCTGGAAACCAGTTCTACTTCTCCATCGCCTATGAGGAAGGCGATGGTGTTGCTGGAGGCTGTATGGACAGGAAGTCCGACATAAAGTTCCAATCACTACCAAATTACCCACAATGCTCCATAGTCAATGGGGTGGTCAACTTCTTCCTGGCTCGTACCGACGCTGTGAATCGAGTGAGATTTGACCCCAAGCTAAAGAGAGTGGCACATTCAGGTATGTTCCCAGCCACATCTATGACATGTAGCCCTTTGGGTTTGTGTACATGCATCCACAATGAATGAGAATGGGGAGTTTCCTTTTTGCTTCACTGGTAGATACATGGCTATCCAAAGTAGGTCTTCAGTCTTTATAGAGGGAGCTATACCGCTCCTGGATGTGAAGTTACCTCATCTTGGGAGCTGTTTCACAAGCACTAAGGCTACACGGCATAACATGCAAGGCTGAAACTCATACATTAAATATATGTGTATCAGATGAATTGGACAGCAGTGCTTAGTGTTGGCAGCTATCGTGACACGGGCAGCCGGTCTCAATAAATATTGCCTTTTTGAATATGCCATAAAAAGTGTCGGCTTGTCCACCGTAAGAAAACCACTACATCAATGAGAAATCATTCAGTTGTCATGTTGTCACTGGTGCGAGGACTTGTAGATCCATAATGGGGCAGATATCCAATTTGTTTATCAACAATATCATCGAAATATGTGCTGCCTGGACCTGGATTCATTATCATCACCTACATTTTTCTGTTTATTATTTTTAGTTTTCCGACATATGCTCCCCGAGAGTACAAGACGTTTTGGATGTACACAGGAAGCACTCTATGCTACTTTATTATTCTGCTTAACATCCAATAATTGCTGTTTTTTTTTTTTCTCTATAGAATTCTTCATGGATGGTCTTGGCCAGTTGATGGTTGCTTCGTGTGGCCATGTTTCCATTGGCCATCAGCCGAGAGGGGCCAATGCTCAATATAGTCAGTTCAGACACCCTGGAAAGGGTGATGTGCAGTATAAACTACAGCTGCACTACTACAAAAACCATCTAAAATGTCTCCACTACGGATAGGAAGAATCCCGACGGATCCATTCGCTATAAGAGAAAGTACTTCCAGTACTATGCATGTTTTCCTATAAACAACCACTACTGGCTTGAGTTGTTGCCACAGTAATAGCTTAATCATTTTCAGGGTTAGGGTTAGGTTTATGTTGTAGAGATATTTATATCTCTGTCATTCAGCAAATTCCTGTAGAAAAGGGACATAGTGCGGGTTTAAAGCTGTAGTATCTAACCTTGTTTCATTAATGCTTTTTTTTATTTAGAAGTTAAGACACTTATGTAAAAAAGACACTGGTAAAAGTACTGATTCATCCTCTTTATTGAAGTAAATCTCCCTTAAATAAGGCCACGGATTTGGAATGTCTTGTCATTGCTCTAAATCTTCTCCATCTGCAATGTTTGCTGGTTTACTTTCATCCATCCTCAATCATCAGCTACTAATTCTCCAATAGATGCCATTTCTCTGCCAGGAAGTCTCCCTCGCCCCCCTTCGAATATAATCACTGATGGTTTGGGATAATTTAACTGTACCCTTAGAAGGATATTAATCAATATCTTGCCTTATGTGCTATATGAATAGGTTCTTGCTTCTTTGAAATCATTGAATTGTCATTGAATGTTCCGTGCCACCAGGGGCGGACTGGGACAAAAAATCGGCCCGGGCATTTTGAACCAGACCGGCCCACTAAATTCGATAACACACCTTTTCAGTCTTTTTGGTCTCTCGAATGTCTACACCAACCAGGCTTTTAGCTAGCAGGGCGTCTGCCCTATAGTCTACTAAAAAATAAGAAGAAATGGGACGCCCTACTTTTAGGCAGGACGGCCTAAAGACGCCCTATTTTTCTCCCGTTTTACCTGTTAACTTTGCTGAATGTGATCAAAATTCACCGTTTCAGTCGCTTCAGTGCTTAGCGAAGTCTAGAATCATACATATGCCCTGCCAATTAGAAAATAGCATTGCTGTATTCCCGCTACAACAACGTTACATCATGATTCCAACGAAACATTGATTCACGGGCTCGCAGAAGCTACAGAAGACAGCTGTCTCACCGCACGTCACTGAACCTACTACTTTATGAGTTCAACAAGAGTTTGTGTGTTAAGGTGGTGGTCTTAATTAATCTAAATTCAATACAATACAATATACATCATACACTTTAAAGTTGTGTAGAAAGTTGTTTCTTTTTGTTAAAGTTGTTACTTGAATTTTGTACCTTGTTACCTAGTTTCAGTTACTCACTGTTATTATGTATTAAATTACTAAACATATTAATAAATCAGTGTAATTGCAATATTACCTAAAAACGATCAAGTGCTGTACAAAAAATCCTAGCTAAAAGCCTGACTCCAACTGTGCAACTATTTTCCACATACCTCTTAAGCCATGCAATGAGTTAATAATCAGTGAGAGTGGACGTATTATACACTTCCAAAAGGTGTTATTTATTAACAAAAAAAGTATACTCCACGTCCATCACAGTAATGGGTAGAGTTCATCCGACTGGGTGTGTACCTGCGTTTAATAGAAGAGAAAGACAAAAAATAGAAGACAAAGACAAAGAATAGAAAAGAGAATAAATGATGGATCAGATGTTACTCTACTGTATCAAGAGTAGTACCCACTAAATTGTGAACTGAATTCATTTTTTGTGGTGGAGGTGGTGTGGTTCCCGCCGCATCTTGCAGCACTTCGCACGCCAGTGCTACCACTGTTTTCACGTCTTCATAAATGAACATCATAACATCATCATACAGTACACCATGGCACATAAATGACACCACCCTATCCTGGGCGGTGGGCTGTCGGACTAATGACTTGCTTGTTGTCGGAGTATAGGGCTATCATAATTCGGTATCTGGACCGCGCACCAATGGGCTAACGGGCTAGCCCACCACTCAAACACACAACATTAGAGTGTAGGCTAACGGCTGGCTGTTTCAGAGTAGAGTAGGCTGAGGGCTAGCAACAGCTACAGACTTGTCTTGTATTTACAATGCAAACGAACTTGGCCATAGAACATAGGTCCTAAGTCAAACATATTTTAGAGACGTTTTAATTCATGATCAGTAAGCTTACCGTAGGTCGTTGTATCGTATCACCACCAGCATCACTGGGCCTCATGGGTTGAGCGCATGCGTAGAACTGGGTGCCGCGTTGCGTGTATGTATGCAAATCCAAATTCTCTACCTCAATCCGCACAGTTGAGAACACTTCGGCTGTGTAAGAACCAATTTAGAGGTGTTTATTAATAAGGTGGAGATCTTTTCTTACTTTGGACTTCCGAAGTCTGTAAAACACATATTAGAAGACACTTAAAAAAAAATCGAAAAATAGTCACCATGAGTGTGAAGACCGATTGCGAGTAGCAGTATAAAAGTCAGTCAGTCAGTCAGTCAGTCAGTGCAATTAAGATAGGTATACCTCTTGGAGAAAATTACGCTTGTGCCGCTGTGTTAATCATTTCGGCTGATGCGATGATGGGCCGGTACATGATAGTGATGAGCCGGTGGGATTATATTTTCGGCCATCGGCCCACCGGGGATGTCCCCGGTATTCCCGATGGCCAGTCCGCCCCTGCGTGCCACCAGTATTTAGTAATATTCAGGCCTGGGGATCAATGTGAAACTAAGGCAGCTTCAGCCAGAGGGATTCAGATAGACAAAGCATCGATACGGTTTGTATAAGGACAGGTTACAACTCTGGTATGAAGAGTCTGCAAAGGTGTCTCCACGGCTTTAATAAACAAGATTTTCATGTACGTTCTTTGTCTTCATTTAGTTTTTTTTTTTTGTTTGATCTCCCCCTGTCCACGAGATCCACGGCGCCATTATAACTATGCCAAACCTATCGGCGGCAATGTAGGGAGAAGGATAAAGCCATGCAAGCCAATCAGCAAGGAATCAACAAGAACGAATAACACGAGCGTCTTCCTGTAACAAACAAACTGTAAACATAGGGCGCTCATATGACGTTAAGCATTTCCTGGCGCATAATGTGACGCTTCAGAACCTAAAACCCAGTTTCCCCCCGTTGACACGACAACACATAATTTCAGAAATCTCCACTTTGGCCGGAGTTTTTAGAAATGATCGTTTTCTGTGACAAAAACTGTGTTTTTGTGCAAATGAGAGGCCAAACCGTGTGGAAATATCTGCGTTTTCCCTTCGTGTAAACGGGGCCCCAGCCATGTGGCTCCTGTGCGGAGAGACCGGTCCTCGTGGGTGACGGGAGTCCACCCACGGGGGACAGGACCGTCGATTCCTCCCAGGTTCTTTCGTTGTTGTAGTATTTTTAGTATGAGTATACTTGGTTTGATTTTGGATTAAACATGCCTTTTGGCTTTTGCCCAGCAAAGTTGTGTCCTGTTTCGGGAGGTGGTGGTTCGCTCACCGTGCCGGGTTACCACAAAACCCACCGACACGTGAACTACCTTAAGCCCACCACCATGCTCTGTCCATGCTCAGTCTGGTGGTCCACTGCACGCATGACCAGAGTCCTCGCTCCCAGGCGGGCCCCCACCGCAACCCCTCAACCCCCCTCCGCCATTACCATACAGGCAGACCCAGGGGGCGGCTGGGGGGTGGTGGGGGGGGGGGGGGGGGGGGGGGGGGGGGGTGGGGGGGGGGGGGGGGGGGGGGGGGGGGGGGGGGGGGGGGGGGGGGGGGGGGGGGG